>NC_041383.1:183565173-183621928 GCF_002162155.2 Triticum dicoccoides | reverse complement strand
GGGGGGGGGAAGGTGGGCTGGGCCGCGCTGGTGGGGGAGCTGGGCCGGCTGGTGGCTGCACGGGTGAGGCCAGGTAGTCTCTGTTCTTTTTATTTTTTTTTCTAATTATTTCAGTTTTCTATTTTGCAGGTTTGTTTTGAATTTGGTTTTGAAACCAATTCAATTTATTTTGCTTCTGACAATATTTTTAGGAGCTAAAAGAATTAAAACAATGCTCCACAAAATATTTCAGAATTATTGGACCTATATTTATTTAATAGTAGATATAAATCCAATTCAAATAATTATTGATTTAATTCAAATGCCCAAATTAAATGTTTCTGAGACACCAAAAATATTGGTTTGGATTTTTACCTCTTGCCAATATTTCCAGAGGATAACAGGAACATTTTCTTGGACACATTTGAGAAGATTTAATTGTTGGTTATTTTTAGAGGTTCCTGAGGCTTTTGAAAATTCCTCAATTCAAATTTCATTTGAATTTAAACATGATGCAGCAAGAGGTCTAGCCTAGTGCATTACCAGAAGCTAGGGATGTGACAGTTCAGGCGGGAACAACTGTCGTGGACGTCAACTGGATTCGGGGATCAGTCGACGGGCATGTTCGCCGAGAGAATGTTGGAGATTCTCCAAACGTGTGCGCTCAGCCAGCGTGGCCAGGCACGCAGCCTCCAAGGCCCGAGCCTTGGAGGTTTCCCCTAAGATGGGGGTCTGGAGGGCCTCCACGTTGCAGCGGTGCAGCTCTTCCCTCTGCTGTGAATTGAGAGTTTTGGGCACGTACTCCTCGCAGCCGAATGACGGGTCATCGCCATCGCCGTCGCCATCGCCGCCTTTGCGGCGAAACCCGGGTGGGCGGCGACGGGAGTTGACTACGGGAACTTCTGCCACGGGGTCACAACTCCCACTCTCAGAAAACGTATCTGCAGAACTAGTCGACCGGTCGACTGGACCGCAGTGAAATTCGTCAGGCTTGATTGCCGCGACTTGGGGGGTGGCCGTCTGGTGAGACACCGCATGCTTCACCCACCCTAGAGCCGCGACCGACCGGATCGCTTGCAGCGGCGTCCAGCAGAAGGAGTAGGCAACAAGAAGACCGATCGATACGGAGTCGACGACTGTCGTAGGAGGAGGACGCAGGCACTCGCGCAGAAGTGCGACGATCCACGGATCGGGAGAGCCTCAATGACGAGGGGGTCTTCTTGGAGCCAGATGGAGTCGTTGGCGATGAAAGTGAGCGCACCGAGTCGAAACTTGCGTCCCATGACCAAACCACCGCCGGAAACCATGTCGATGAAGATCGGAGAAAATGCATCCTCGCCGGAAGTTGCTAAGACACTTTGCCCCAGGGTGGGCGCCAACTGTCGTGGTACTAAGTCTGATAGTAAGAATAGGGGGTACGTATGAGGCGGCAAGGCCCTAGCTACGGCAAGGGTGTACACACGAGTTGACGAGTTCAGGCCCCTCTCGGAGGAGGTAAAAGCCCTATGTCTCGGTGCCCTGAGGCAGTCGAACTGAATATGGGTGTGTGTTACAAGGGGTGCGAACCCTTGTCCCAGAGGAGGGGGTGGCTTATATAGAGTGCACCGGGACCCCAGCCATCCTCCATTATAGGGGTTCAGTGTACATTAAGATAGTGTGTTACTGGTAACGCCAGCTATAAAGTGTTATTAATGATCTTTAAGACTACGGAGTGAACGCCTGACCGTTGCCATCCTGAGTGACTCCAAGTCTTTTGTACTCCGAGTGGTTTCTTGTATGGTTGAATGACTCCATACAGGTCAAATGAAATTGAGGGGAATCCGAGTGAGGTGACTGGTCGAGTGGATTGCACTCGATGGCTTCAGTAGGTACTTCCTGCTGTACTTTGAATGCCTTGGACACTAGGGTAATTACCTTGGATAGGGCGTATAGGTCAGGCCTATGACCCTACCCTAGGTTCATGGCATCGTCAGTTGGCACACGTTTTTGTCTTGACTCTCCCGTAGAAACTTTGGGGCACTTGAGGGAGTCCCGGATTAGGGGGTCCTCAGACAGCCAGACTATATACCTGTGCCGTACTGTTGGACTATGAAGATACAAGATTGAAGACTTCGTCCCGTGTCCAGGTGGGACTCTCCTTTGCGTGGAAGGCAAGCTTGGCAATTCGGATATGTAGATTTCCTTCTCTGTAACCGACTCTGTGTAACCCTAGCCCCCTCCAGTATCTATATAAACCGGAGGGTTTAGTCTGTAGGACAACAACAACAATCAGAATCATAGGCTAGCTTCTAGGGTTTAGCCTCTACGATCTCATGGTAGATCAACTCTTGTAATACTCATATCATCAAGATCAATCAAGCAGGAAGTAGGGTATTACCTCCATTGAGAGGGACCGTACCTGGGTAAACATTGTGTCCCCCGCCTCCTATTACCATTAGCCTTAGACGCACAGTTCGGGACCCCGTACCCGAGATCCGCCGGTTTTGACACCAACATTGGTGCTTTCATTGAGAGTTCCACTGTGTCGTCACTGTAAGGCTTGATGGCTCCTTCAAACGTCTACAGCAATGTGATCCAGGGTGAGGCTCCCCCCCTCCCGGACAGATCTTTGTATTCGACGGCTTCACACTGTGGGCCAACTCGCTTGGCCATATGGAGCAGATCGATAGCTACGCACCTGGCCATCAGGTCAGGTTTGGAAGCTTGAACTACACTGCCGACATCCGCGAAGACTTGATCATCGACGGGTTAAAGCCCATGACAGGTACACCCCACAGTCGCGATGGGCATGACCTAGATCGTCCGTCGGACGGTGTTCAGGAGTTCGCACCTACAACTGCCCTGGCTTTAATTCCTGAGCAGATCGGGCCATCCGTGGACGGGTGTATGGATCCCACCTCGGAGGTCGCACACTCAACGGCGATAGAGCCGAACACAGATCTTACTTCCAAGGAGGTTTGTGTCTTCGGACCCTCAGACTCGTCTCCGGCCAGGGGCTCCGAACCGCATGCATCCGTGCCCACCAAAACTGACTGGGCACCGATCATGGAGTTTAGCTCTGCGGATATCTTTCAGCACTCGCCCTTGGGCGACGTGCTAAACTCATTAAAATCTCTCTCCCTGTCAGGAGACTCTTGGCCGAACTATGTCCGGCTTGAGTGGGAAGCGGACGATGAATAAATTCGTTACCCACCCACCACCCACTTGATAGCCACTGTCGACGACTTAACCGACATGCTTGATTTTGACTCCGAAGACATCGACGGTATGGACGATGATGCCCGAGAAGAATAGGAACCACCGCCCACAGGGCGCTGGACAGCCACCTCATCATATGATATATATATATATATATATATATATATATATATATATATATATATATATATATATATATATATATATATATATGGTGGACACACCCAAAGAAAGCAATGGTGATGAGGCAACAGAGGATAATCCCCTTGAAAAGCAATCTAAGCGCCAGCGTCACCGGCGCCGCTCTAAGCCCCGCCATAGCAAAAATAGCAATACCGACACAAGAGACAATAGCACTCCGGATGATGCCGAAGACGAAAACAATCCCGCCCAGCCAAGCTTTGAGCAAACCGGACGGGAGGTTGGGCAAGTTAGCCTTGATGAACAGGCAATGAATGGAGATTCAGAGGATGACAATTACATGCCCCTCTCTGAAGACGAGGTGAGCCTCGGCGCCGAAGAATTTATCGTGCCTGAGGACCCCGTCGAGCAGGAGCGCTTCAAGCGCCGGCTTATAGCCACTGCAAAAAGCCTAAAGAAAAAACAGCAGCAGCTTCAAGCTGATCAAGATCTGCTAACTGATAGATGGACTGAGGTCCTGGCAGTCGAGGAATACGGACTCAAGCGCCCAACCAAAAGTTACCCAAAGCATAGGTTGTTACCTCAATTCAAGGAGGAGGCACTAGAGCCTACACTACCAGCGCATGATGCGGCTGACCGGCCACCTCGTGGCCGAGACAAAGCGGCGTATCAGCCTGAACACCAGCCCGCACTCCGTTGCCAAACAAATAAAAACACGAAGGCCTGGGGCTACAGCAGGACCTGCGCGATGAATTGGAAAATAAAGCAGGACAGTCAAGATCAATCTACGGATCAAGGGGGCGCGCCACAATGCGCGATGATGACCGCCACACCGGATATACTAAATACAAATCCAGCCAGGCCGAATACAATAGACCGGACTCATTTGAACTGCATCGTGATGTAGCCCGGCATAGAGGCGCCGCACACCCCCTATGCTTCACTGACAAAGTAATGGAGCATGAGTTGCCAGAAGGGTTTTAACCCATGAACATCGAACCATATGATGGAACAACAGACCCCGCGATATGGATCAAAGGCTTCCTTCTCCACATTCATATGGCCCGCGGCGATGATCTGCATGCCATCAAGTACCTCCCACTAAAACTTAAGGGACCGGCTCGGCATTGGCTGAATAGTCTGCCAGCAAACTCCATTGGCAGTTGGGAGAACCTGGAAGACGCATTCCTTGACAACTTCCAGGGCACTTACGCGCGACCACCGGAAGCTGATCACATAACCTAACAGCCCAGAGAGTTAGCCAGGAAATTCTGGACTCGGTTCCTAACTAAAAAGAACCAAATTGTCGATTGTCCAGATGTTGAAGCCCTAGCGGCCTTTAAGCACAACATCCGTGACGAGTGGCTTGCCCGACACCTTGGCCAAGAGAAGCCGAAATCCATGGCAGCCCTTACGACACTCATGACCCGCTTCTGTGCGGGCGAGGACAGCTAGCTAGCTCGTAGCAACATCGTCTCAAGCAAGCCTGGGACTTCTGAACCAAGAGATAACAACGGCAAGCCCAGACACAGCAAACACAAGCGTCGTAATAATGGCGACAACACCGAAGACACGACCGTCAATGCCGGATTCAGCGGCTATACTACCGGTCAAAGGAAGAAACAATTCAAAAGAAACAATCCGGGCACGTCCAGTTTGGACCGTATACTCGACCGTCCATGCCAAATTCATGGCACCCCAGGAACACCAGCCAATCATACCAACAGAGAATGCTGGGTCTTCAAACAAGCCGGCAGGTCAGGTGCCGAAAACAAGGAGAAGGGGCCGCAAAGCAATGACGACGACGAGGAGCCCCGGCCACTGAACACAGGAGGGCAAAAGAAATTTCCCCCGCAAATCAAAGCGGTGAACATGATAAATGCCACCAATTTTCCCAAGCGGGAGCGGATGTGCACCCTTAGGGATGTCGATGCAACGGAGCCAATCACCCCAAAATATAACCTATGGTCATCCGGCCCAATCACCTTTGACCGTACGGATCGCCCGGCCAATACCAGTCAGGGCAATTCAGCCGCACTAGTCCTTGACCCAATAATTGACGGATTCCACCTCACACGAGTCCTTATGGACGGAGGCAGCAGTCCAAACCTACCGTATCAGGACACAGTGCGCAAGATGGGTATCAATCCTTCAATGATCAAACCTACTAAAACCACCTTTAAAGGTGTTATACCAGGTGTGGAGGCCTGTTGTACAGGCTCCATCACTCAGGAGGTAGTCTTTGGACCATCGGATAATTACCGTACCGAAGAGTTAATCTTTGACATCGTCCCTTTTCGCAGTAGCTATCATGCATTTCTCGGATGAATCGCGTTTGCTCGATTCAACGCGGTGCCACATTATGCCTACCTTAAGCTCAAGATGCCCGATCCGCGCATCATAATAACAGTTAATGGCAAGGCCGAACGCCCCCTCCGTGCCGAAGAGTACACTGCCGCCTTAGCAGTAGAAACAAAGAGTGGCATCTTTCAGTCGAACCTTGAGTTGACGGCCAAGCTTCTGGACACCGCCAAAGGAGTCGGAACTACTTCGGGGCAGGATAGCCCGGATCGTCAAAAGCTTAATTAAACACTCCGACAGTAGACATAAGTCATACAATGTGGCTTAAACGCTCCATGGAACACCAATATTTTTTGCATTTTCTTTGCAGGTCCACTTTTGTGTAGGCCATGACTGGCGACATGGCAACCAGACCCGTGAGGGGACAAATTTACCAAGGAGGGAACCAGCTTGAGCGCGTAAGGGAATCCTTAGATATAACCCTCGATGACCATCCGATTACAACCCTGATCCGCACACAGCCTCCCCCGCCTGGTCTCAACAGGTTCCGAAGTCATATTTCTTTTTATCATAGTACTTGTACTCATACGCATCGACGTATTATTCAATTGCAACATGTGGCTTTATATGACGCTTATTTGCTGTTGTTTCTTATTGACACTCTTTGTCAAATGGCATTCGTACACTACGATATGCCTTAATATGCCAGGGGCCTTGTTGTACCCATAATACGGCAATAAAGTCTGAACACCTTCACGGTCGTTCGACACTCCGAACTTATAGCATTATATGCATCGGCTCCGAATCATGTCTTGGGTCAATAGTTGGGTTGCCCGGCTCCTGTGCTTGCTACCCTACGTTCCGCTATATCTACTAGGGTAGTAAAGGGAGAACTACTACGATTGCATCCCAGTTCTTCCGGACGAGCGCCTCAGTAGAGAAAGCCGAAAACTGACTATCATGATATGGCGAGAGCTGGTCAGCTATTTGAGAGGTTACAAAATCTTTAAGGATTTCTTCCGCATTATGTGATAACTAATGCAGCGTGCGATGGATCTGCTTTTCTTCCGATCAGGTGCTTATAGAGCACCTAGTGCGGTCATCCAAACACCAGGGGTTGCGCCTACCTTTCTTTTGTCAAACTCCTATGGCTAAGTGAGAGTGATAAAGCCTTATAGTCCGATTGCGTGGTTCCTTGCGCTGAACACCTCCTTCAACAACCCAAAACTGGGGTAAAGAGTGCTCAGGTTTATCCCAAACACCCCCGTACTTCCTACATGGGGGCAGAAGCCGACGATTGGCCAACTCTTAGGATTAATATATAAAATGGCCGCACAGGAGGTAAAACTTTCAAATAACAGGCACTACATAATGGAAATGACCTTGTTTAAACATTACATAGGACAACATGAATGTATTCATGGGAATATAATGTCCTTGGCGCATTGCTCCGCCACAAGGCGAGATCCTTTCAGGACACTATCATAATATAACTCGGGCTTGCGGTGCTCCTTCCCCTCTGGCGGTCCTTTGGTCATCAGCTTTTCAGCATCCATCTTCGCCTAGTGCACCTTCATGCGAGCGAAGGCCATTCGCACACCCTCCATACAGACCGACCGCTTGATGACTTCAAGTCGAGGGCAGACACTCACAACCCGCTTCACGATCATGAAGTAGCTACTGGTAATCGGCTCGGCAGGCCATAGCCGGATAATTAAATCCTTCATGGCTAGTTCGGCCGCCTTATGCAGTTTAATCAGCTGCTTCAGTTGATTGGCAAAAGGCACTGGATACTCTGGTGCTAGATATTGCGACCAGAAGAGCTTCTTCGCAGTGCTCCTTTCTTTGGCTCAGTAGAATTGTGCGGCATCAGATATGCTGCGTGGCAGCTCCGCAAATACCCCTGGAGAAATCTGAATTCAAATTAGTAATGTGATTTTCTCCCTTCAAATATTTGCTTTGCATAGAAAAAGCCTTACCCACCGTGATCTTCCTCGCCTCCTGGATTTCCTGCAGGACGCCTTGGGCTTCCCCCTGGGCATCGCGTGCGGCTTGACGAGCCTTGGTGAGTTCGGATTCTTTCTCCGTTAAACTCTGCTCCAAGGTCTCGCATTTCTTCACGGCCTCTTGGAGATCTTGCTCAGCTTGAATAACCCTGGCCTCGTGCTTTGCGCGAAGAGCCTGCTCTGCGGCTGCCTTCTTCTTGGCCTCGGCCACATCCTTCTGAAGAGCCTCAACTTCAGCCGTCGCCCCTAGAGCACATCATAAAAATATTTTCATAATACTAAATTATTCATTCGCGCTGAATGCGAACAAGACTTTTGCATACCTTGGTTATCCTCCAACTGCTTCTTCACTCGGCCGAGTTCTTATTCGGCCCGCTCTAGACTCTGCTTCAGTCCGGAGACTTCTGCAGTATGAGAGGCAGCACTCACTACAGACGCCTGCTTATAAAAGAAAGAGGGGGAGGTACCTCAAAGTAAGTCTCCTGCGAATATATATTTGATCCTCTGTCCGGTTCTTTCTTTCGAACACTGAACAGTGTATCAGGGGCTACTATCTATACTATAACACTCTTCAAAACCTAATAACATACCTCAAAGCCCGTTATAAGGCTGATGCAGTCTTCATTCAGCCCGCTTTCAGCGGGCTGAATCTTCTCAATCACCGCACCCATAATTGTCGGTGTCAAAACCGGCGGATCTCGGGTAGGGGGGCCCGATCTGTGCGTCTGAGGCTGATGGTAACAGAAGGCAAGGGACACAATGTTTACCCAGGTTCGGGCCCTCTCGATGGAGGTAAAACCCTACTTCCTGCTTGATTGATATTGATGATATGAGTAGTATAAGAGTTGATCTACCACGAGATCGTAGAGGCTAAACCCTAGAAGCTAGCCTATGATGATTATGATTCTGTCTCTAAGGACTAAACTCTCCGGTTTATATAGACACCAGAGAGGGCTAGGGTTTACATGGAGTCGGTTACAAAGAAGGAAATACAATATCCGGCTCACGAAGCTTGTCTTCCATGCAAAGGAGAGTCCCATCCGGACACGGGACGGAGTCTTGAGTCTTGTATCTTCACGCTCCAATAGTCTAGACAAAGTGTATGGTCCGGCTGTCCGGATACCCCCTAATCCAGGACTCCCTCAATAGCCCCAGAACCAGGCTTCAATGATGATGAGTACGGCGCGCAGTTTGTCTTCGGCATTGCAAGGCGGGTTCCATCTCCGAATACTCCAAAGTAATTATCAAACACTCAAACCATGTCCGGATCTGTAAGATGATCTTCACATACCACTGTAGAGAGAATGATACTTCACAAATGTAATCTGCTGACAACTTTTTAGACAACATGACATGTCACTACGGTCGGGTCATTATTTGAACCGTTTTCCCACAACTAGCCACAGCGCATATTGCGAGGCGGTTTCCTTGACATGTCTTGTCAAAGCAGAGATCGTCTCCCCTTATCATGGGATTCTCATCAATACGGGTATGTGTAATCCAACCGCGCCATCAATCGTGGCGCTTGGGAAGTAAGCGGTTCTCAATGGGTAAGTGGGGAGGCGCACCGCTTTCATTGCCTCTATAAAGGGATAAGGGTTCCCCATTTTTACCCACACCTTCTTCCTCCTTTGCTCATCCTTGTCTCCTCGAGCTCCAGCGCCCTAGTCCAAGCCTTCTCCTCACAGCTAAACATGTCTGGAGCAGGAGGCAAGTGGGTGGCTTCCACCGTGAAGGAGAAGCATATTGCGAATCTTCCGGTGGCCGAATACTTGGCCGCAGACATCGCGCACCGGCTACTGGACAACGGGCATGTCATTCCAACCCCAGAACCCCACGAAAGGGTCGTGTTTCTCGCCCACTTCGTCCGTGGACTGGGGTTTCCACTTCATCCCTTCGTCCGCAGGCTCATGTTCTACTACGGGCTAGATTTCCATGATCTAGCCCCAAATTTCATCCTCAACATCTCGGCGTTGATCGTCGTGTGCGAGGCCTTCCTCCACATCAAGCCTCACTTAGGCTTGTGGCAACAAATCTTCTGCGTGAAGCCGAAGATCGTGAGCGGCCAGCAAGCAGAGTGCGGAGGTGCCATGGTGGGCAAGATGCCCAACGTCACCTGGCTTGACGGCTCCTTCACGGAGACTGTGAAAGGGTGGCAATCAGGGTGGTTCTACATCACCGAGCCGCACGACGCCAACTGGGCGGCGGTCCCCGAATTCCGATCCAGAATCCCCATGCAGCTCACCTCCTCGGAAAAGAAGGGTCTGGCCTGGGGCGAGCCTGCGGAGCTGACCGGACTCCAAAACCGCGTCAAGAATATGAAGGACAAGAAAATCAGGCTTGTCAACGTGGTCCAGGTCATGCTTGTCCACCGGATTCTTCCGTGCCAAAGACGGGTATTTAATCTGTCGGAGTTCGTCCCGTCTGAACACCAGACACTTCGAAAGCTCTACGGCATGACACATAAAGACGCGTGGAAGGCGCTGTTCAAGGCCTCCGAGATACCTCCTCCCACATCCGAGGACCGTGGACTTCACGCCACGCGGCTCCCCCGTCCGGTGACTTTTCTGACTATCACCGGATGTAGTTTTTCCCAATGTACTCATGGGGGAATCTTAAGTTATTGTGTGTATTTGATCAGGAGTATATGGAGACGGCGAAGCAGATCGACTGTCCGGCTCCACTACCAGAGGGCCCAGCAAATGCTCTCCTGATGCAGATGCTTGTCACAGCGCCCTACAGGGCACCAGAAAAGAAGGCCCCGGGGACCAGGAAGGGTCTCCAGCGTAAGGTCGTACCGGATGCCTCGTCCGAAGACGACGAGGCACACTCCTCCCTCGAAGGGGAGGAAGAAGACGAAGGGGCCGCCCCATCCGGAGAGGATGGGGGGCCTAAGAAGGCGGGCCAGGGGACCAAGAAGGGTCCCCAGCGCAAGGCCATCATACCCTCGTCGTCAGAAGACGACGAGGCAGATTCCTCCCGCGGAGGCGGGGGGAAACACGAAGAAACTCTGCCTCCCCGCACTGGGGAGGAGAAGAAGAGGAAAGCCGCCCCGGAGGGGGAGGCTAGGACGCCCAAGAAGGGAAAGGCGTCCGTTCCGGATTACTCCACCACTGCTGCTTATAGCGAGGAGGAGTGGCTGCCCAGGGGGAAGCCCCTAGTAAGATCGTAAGTATCCGCACTTTATTATATTTTAGTGCGACTTCGCTTCATAGTTTATTATAATGCCGAACTCATATATGTAGTCCGGCTAGGGTCCAGCCCGAGGTATTGTCTTCGGATGGGTCCTTGAGTGATTTAGCGATGAACTCGCTCCCGACGGCCACTACTCCTCGGCCTACGGATGACACGGAGGTGTTGTCCCAAAGGCTCCCCAAGCAGGGGGAGGTGACTCTGGAGGCGCCCCAAGGCGAGATTCCAGACGCCGGGCACACGGGGTATAAGATCCCCGCGGATTGTGCCGATGAGAGCCGCAGCAAGCCGGGCTCTCAGCCGGATACTGTGCCGGAACCTCCAATGGCTCCGGATTCGGGCAGGCAGCCCCTCGCTAGGGAGGGCGAGCCGTCCGTGCTGATGACTTCCATTATGCCAGAGGTGTCGGATAGTCTGCTGGAAGCGCTTTGCAGCACTTCCATGGATGAAGAGCACCATACTCTTATGAGTGCGGTGATTCAGAAGGTTCTGTCCACCAAGAGCGGACTAACCGAAGCCTGCACCAGCCTCTTGACGGGTTTTGAGGTATGTAATCAAAAAAATGTGTGAAGTTATTACCCAATAGGTAGTAGCCCCTGATACTCTGTTTGGTGTTCGGAATGAAAAGCCAAATGGAGGGTCGATTATAATCCGCATGAGTCTAATAGTAAATGTGCATGTGAATAAGCAGGTAGTGCTGCTTGCTGCTGCTACCCATATGGCCGAGGTCGCCGGACTAAAACGGGACCTAGAGCAGGCACAAGGAGAGCTCAGCCTCACGAAGAGGCAGCTCGAAGAGAACAAAGGTTAGTGGTACCTCATTTGAATATCATAGAGAATAGTCAAAATTTGTGATTCTAACGACAAAGCGTCGTGACTTTGAAATAGGGGCCACAACTGAAGCGGCATCTTTGAAGAAAGCATTGTCCGAGGCCGAAGACAAGGCGGCCCTGGAGCGCATCGAGCGCGAAAAGCAGAATGCTAGGGTGGGCGAGGTGCAGCAAGAGCTCCAGGAGCTCAGCAATAAGTTTGAGTCCTTGGAGCATGACCTCAAGACGAAGGAGTCTGAGCTTGCGAAGGCCCTTGCCAGTTTGAAAGATGCCAAGGCCGAAGCTGAAAAGGCCCAGCAGGAGATCCAGGCGGGCAAGAAGATAGCGGCGGGTAAGACCTTTTTTAGGCAAAGCAAGCATGTGGAGGAGGCGTTTCTTTTACTTACCTGAATTCGGAGCTCTCCAGGGGCATTCACAGATCTTCCACACAGCGTATCAGATGTTGCGGAGTTCTATCGTGCCAAGGAGGGGAGCTCAACAGAGAAGCTGTTATGGTCCCAGTATGCTGGAGCCGAACACCCAATTCCTCTGAGTAACCAACTGAAGCAGTTGGTTGAACTCCACAGGGCAGCCGAAGTGGCTATGAAAGATTTCATAGTCCGGATGTGGCCTGGTGAGCCCCTGCCCACTAGCTACTTCGGCTTGATCAAGCGGATGGTAATTGCCTGTCCGCGGCTTGAAGTCATCAAGCAATCTGTTTGCATTGAGGGTGCCCATCGGGCCTTTGCCCGTGAAAAGGTGCATTGGGGCAAGCTGGATGCGGAGAAGCTGGTGAAGGACGGTCCACCGGAGGGCAAGGCACATTGCTGTCCCGAAAATATTATGATGGCGTCATGAAAGGCGCTCGTCTCGTGGCCGAAGAATGTACCGAGGACATGATCTTTGAATGAATGTACTTCTATCGTTTTTGTAATATGAAGACGAAGTTATTTGCGCTATATAGCGCTTTGTTTTGATTTAAAATATTACCTTCTGTGCGGCTGTTTATAAAATTTTGAAAGTAGGCCAGTCGTCGGCTTCCGCCCCAACGTAACCAGTACCGGGGTGTTCGTGGAAAACCCAAAACACTCTTTTATCCAAATTTTTGGTCCATGAAGGAGGTGTTTGGCGCAGCGAACAAGGCAGTCGGACTATGCGGCTTTTTAACTTTAACTTAGCCATTGAACTCCACAATTTTAAATTTCGGCGAAGCCCCTAGAATTCGGGAAGCCGAATTGGGGCGCTATATACGCCTAAATCGGACAAAGCCGATTCCTCGCCTGAAGCGGAAAAAATCTTTAAGGATTTTAAGACCTCTCGAATAGCGACCAGCTCTCGCCGCATCACGCCGGTCAGTTTTCGGCTTTCTCTACTGAGGTGCTCGTCCGGAAGAACCGGGACACAATCGTAGTAGTTCTCCCTGCGCTACCTTAGCCGATATAACGGAACGTAAGGTACCAAAACAAGGGAGCCGGGCAAACCCAACTACTGACCCAAGACATGATTCGGAGCTGATGCATATAGTGCTATAAGTTCGGGGTGCCGCATTGTTGAAAGTGTTCGGACTTTTCTTGCCGTATTGTGGGGCATCATAAGAAGCCCCTGGCAAGCTGAACGTACCAAGGTGTACGGATGCAATATTGAATGAACATTTATATAAAAATGTGCAAAATGGAAATAATAAGCTGACGCTATATATTATCTCTCATTGATGAAAAATACTTTTAGGCGTATGTTTACAATGAATGCGTTTAAGCATAGGTAAATAGGGTTATTTAACATGTCCTATCCAAGGGCAGGCTGCATGTAGGTATATAAAACAGGTATAACGATTGTGAACAGATTCCACTTGGGTATTCCCTTTCTGCGCAAAGCCTGTTGCCTCCTTGGTTTCCCCTCCTGTGTAAGTCTGACAATCCGGCTCTTCTGAAGAGGCTGCCCGAAAGTAGTGTCCTCAAAGGTGAAGGGGGGTTATTAAAGTATGTTGCGGTTATACCGTACTATTGACTGAGTCACTGTTGCGCCTCCGCCTATGCCCATGGTATTTTAAGTGCGTAATTGTGTACGCGCGGCATGAATGCTGCTTTGATGGGGCTTGAGCGGAGGTCGGACTGCTAGTCGCGCTCTTGGTGTGCCTGGTGATCCTGTTGTGGGGTACTCCAGACTCGCTTGACGGTGTTCGGGGTTGTTGTCACCGGATTGGTGGTTTGCCGGAGAAGGCTGCTTTGTACTTCTGCTGCGAGAGCTGCAGTGTGCTCTTCTGTACGGAGAGAGCGGTCCATGTTTCCATTGACTGTTATGACCCTATGATACGTCCATTTTGCATCATGCTTTTATATCAATATTTATTGCATTATGGGCTGTTATTACACATTATATCTCAATACTTATGGCTATTCTCTCTTATTTTACAAGGTTTACCATGAAGAGGGGGAATGCCGGCAGCTATAATTCTGGCTAGAAAAGGAGAAAACGTTGGAAACCTATTCTGCACAACTCCAAAAGTCCTGAAACTCCATGAAACAACTTTTTGGAATTAATAAGAATTTCTGAGCGAAAGAAATATGCCAGGGGGACCACACCCTATCCAGGAGACAGGGGGCGCGCCCCCCCTATAAGGCGCGCCCCCTATCTCCTGGGCCCCCTGGTGGGCCTCCGGCGTCCATCTTCTGCTATATCATCACTTTTACCCTGGAAAAAATTGTGGGCAAGCTTACGGGATGATACTCCGCCGCCACGAGGCGGAACCTTGGCGGAATCAATCTAGGGCTCTGGCGGAGCTATTCTACCGGGACACTTCCCTCCGGAAGGGGGAAATCATCACCAACGTCATCACCAACGATCCTCTCATCGAGAGGGGGTCAATCTCCATCAACATCTTCACCAGCACCATCTCCTCTCAAAACCCTACTTCATCTCTTGTATCCAATCTTGTATCAAAACCACAAATTGGTACCTGTGGGTTGCTAGTAGTGTTGATTACTCCTTGTAGTTGATGCTAATTGGTTTACTTGGTGGAAGATCATATGTTCAGATCCTTTATGCATATTATTACTCCTCTGATTATGAACATGAATATGCTTTGTGAGTAGTTACGTTTGTTCCTGAGGACATGTGTTAAGTCTTGCTATTAGTAGTCATGTGAATTTGGTATTCGTTCGTTATTTTGATGAGATGTATGTTGTCTTTTCCTCTAGTGGTGTTATGTGAACATCGACTACATGACACTTCACCATTATTTGGGCCTAGAGGAAGGCATGGGGAAGTAATAAGTAGATGATGGGTTGCTAGAGTGACAAAAGCTTAAACCCTAGTTTATGTGTTGCTTTGTTAGGGGCTGATATGGACCCATATGCTTAATGCTGTGGTTAGGTTTACCTTAATACTTCTTTTTGTAGTTGCGGATGCTTGCAATAGGGGTTAATCATAAGTGGGATAATTGTCCAAGTTAGGGCAGTACCCAAGTACCGGTCCACCCACATATCAAATTATCAAAGTACCGAACGCGAATCATATGAACGTGATGAAAACTAGCTTGACGATAATTCCCAATGTGTCCTTGGGAGCTCCTTCATTATTATTAGAAATTGTCCAGGCTTATCCTTTGCTACTTAAAGGATTGGGCCATCTTGCTGCACTTTGTTTACTTTATTTACTTGTTACTCGTCACTATTTATCTTATCACAAAACTATCTATCACCTACAATTCCAGTGCTTGCGGAGAAAACCTTACTGAAAACCGCTTATCATTTCCTTCTGCTCCTCGTTGGGTTCGACACTCTTACTTATCGGAAGGACTACGATAGATCCCCTACACTTGTGGGTCATCAAGACTCTTTTCTGGCGCCGTTGCCGGGGAGTGTAGCGCTTTTGGTGAGTGGAACTTGGTAAGGAAACATTTATATAGTGTGCTAAAATTTTCTGTTACTTGTCACTATGGAAACTAATCCTTTGAGGGGCTTGTTTGGGGTATCTTCACCCCAACCAGAAGAGCAAAGAGTTTCTCCTCAACCCACTGAACTTTATGAAAATATTTACTTTGAGATTCCTTCGGGTATGATAGAGAAACTGCTAGCTAATCCATTTGCAAGAGATGGAACATTGCATCCCGATTTACACCTTATCTTTGTGGATGAAGTTTGTGGATTATTTAAGCTTGCAGGTATTCCCGATGATGTTGTCAAAAGGAAGGTCTTCCCTTTATCTTTGAAGGGAGATGCATTGACATGGTATAGGCTATGTGAGGATACGGGATCTTGGAAATATAAGCGATTGAAGCTGGAATTTCACCAGAAGTTCTGTCCTATGCATCTTGTTCATCGTGATCGTAATTACATATATAATTTCTGGCCTCGCGAAGGAGAAAGCATCGCTCAAGCTTGGGGGAGGCTTAAGTCAATGTTATATTCATGCCCCAATCATGAGCTCTCTCGGGAAATGATTATTCAGAATTTTTATGCTCGGCTTTCTCTTGGTAATCGCAACCTGCTCGATACTTCATGTGCTGGTTCTTATATGCTGAAGACTATTGATTTCAAATGGGACTTATTGGAAAGAATTAAACGCAACTCTGAATATTGGGGTTCCGACGATGGTAAGGAGTTAGGTATGACACCTAAGTTCGACTGTGTTAAATCGTTTATGGATACCGATGCTTTTCGTGGATTTAGCGCTAAGTATGCACTTGGCTTTGAGATAGTAGCTACTTTCTGTGAATCTTTTGCTACTCATGTTGATCTCCCTAAAGAGAAGTGGTTTAAATATAATCCTCCCGTTTAGGTGAAAGTAGTTGCACCTATTACAGTCGAAGAAAAGACTATTACCTATAGTCATCCTATTGTTCCTACTGCTTATGTTGAAAAACCTCCTTTTCCTGTTAGGATAAAGGATCATGCTAAAGCTTCAACTGTTGTTCGTAAGAGTAATACTAGGACTTAGACACCTCCTGAGCAAATTAATGTTGAACCTAGTATTGCTATGGTTAAAGATCTCTTGGATGAGGATTTAGATGGGTATGTTATTTCTTTCTTGGGTGAGACTGCTAATATTGCTAGACCTGATAATAAGACACGTAGACCCATCGTAGGCATGCCTATTATTTCGGTTAAAATAGGAGATCATTGCTATCATGGCTTATGTGATATGGGTGCAATACCTTATACCTTATATAAAGAAATTCTGCATGACATTGCACCCGTGGAATTAGAAGACATTGATGTTACTATTAATCTTGCTAATAGGGATATCATTAAACCTATTGGGATTGTTAGAGATGTCAAAGTTTTGTGTGGGAAGGTTAAATACCCTACCGATATTCTTGTTCTTGGTTCCCCACAAGATGATTTGTCCCATTATTTTTGGTAGACCCTTCTTGAGTACTGCTAGTGCTAAGATTAATTGTGAAAAGAATATTGTCACTGTTGGCATAGATGGTATGTCTCATGAGTTTAATTTTGCTAAGTTTAGTAGACAACCTCGTGAAAGGGAACCACCTAGTAAGGATGAGATTATTGGTCTTGCTTCCATTGCTGTTCCTCCAACTGATCCGTTAGAACAATATTTGCTAGACCATGAAAATGATATGTTTATGAAGGAAAGGGAAGAAATAGATGAAGTGTTCCTTAAACAGGAACCTATGCTGAACATAACCTTCCCGTTGAAATTCTTTTGGGGATCCCCCTCCACCCAAGGGTGATCCCGTGTTTGAACTCAAACCATTACCTGATAATCTTAAGTATGCTTATCTCGATGAAAAAAAAATCCTGTTATTATTAGTGCTAACCTTTCAGAGAAAGAAGAAGAAAGATTATTGAAAACTCTGAAGAAGCACCGAGCAGCTATTGGATATACTCTGGATGATCTTAAGGGCATTAGTCTCACACTATGTCAACACAAAATTTCAGTGGAGAAAGATGCCAAACCAGTTAGAGATCCTCAAAGACGATTAAATCCCAAGATGAAGGAAGTGGTAAGAAAGGAGATACTGGAGCTCCTTGAGGCAGGTATTATATATCCTGTTGCTGATAGTGCATGGGTAAGCCCTGTCCATTGTTTTCCTAAAAAGGGAGGTATTACCGTTGTTCCTAATGATAAAGATGAATTGATCCCGCAAAGAATTATTACAGGTTATAGTATGGTAATTGATTTCCGTAAGTTAAATAAAGCTACTAAGAAAGATCATTACCCTTTACCTTTTATTGATCAAATGCTAGAAAGGCTATCCAAACACACACATTTTTGCTTTCTAGATGGTTATTCTGGTTTCTCTCAGATACCTGTGTCAGCGAAGGATCAATCTAAAACTACTTTTACTTGCCCTTTTGGTACTTTTGCTTATAGACGTATGCCTTTTGGTTTATGTAATGCACCTGCTACCTCTCAAAGATGCATGATGGCTATATTCTCTAATTTTTGTGAAAAGATTTGTGAGGTATTCATGGATGACTTCTCCGTCTATGGATCCTCTTTTGATGATTGTTTGAGCAACCTTGATCGAGTTTTGCAGAGATGCGAAGACACTAGTCTCGTCCTGAATTGGGAAAAGTGTCACTTTATGGTTAATGAAGGCATTGTCTTGGGGCACAAGATCTCCGAGAGAAGTATTGAAGTTGATAAAGCCAAAGTTGATGCTATTGAAAAGATGCCATGTCCCAAGGACATAAAAGGTATAAGAAGTTTCCTTGGTCACGCCGGTTTTTATAGGAGGTTCATTAAGGACTTTTCTAAAATCTCTAGGCCTCTGACTAATTTGTTGCAAAAAGATATTCCTTTTGTCTTTGATGATGATTGTGTAGAAGCGTTTGCAATACTTAAGAAAGCTTTGATCACTGCACCTATTGTTCAACCACCTGATTGGAATTTACCTTTTGAAATTATGTGCGATGCTAGTGATTATGTTGTAGGTGCTGTTCTAGGGCAAAGAGTCGATAAGAAATTGAATGTTATCCAGTATGCTAGTAAGACTCTTGATACTCCCCAGAGAAATTATGCTACTACTGAAAAAGAGTTCTTAGCAGTCGTGTTTGCATGTGATAAGTTTAGACCTTATATTGTTGATTCCAAAGTTACTATTCACACTGATCATGCTACTATTAAATATCTTATGGAAAAGAAAGATGCTAAGCCTAGGCTCATTAGATGGTTCTCCTGCTCCAAGAATTTGACTTGCATATTATTGATAGAAAGGGAGCCGAGAACCCGGTGCAGATAACTTGTCTAGGCTAGAGAATGTTCTTGATGACCCACTGCCTATTAATGATAGCTTTCCTGATGAACAATTAGCAGTCGTCAATGCTTCTCGTACTGCTCCTTGTTATGCTAATTACATTGTTGCTAAATATTTACCGCCTAGTTTCACATACCAGCAAAAGAAAAAGTTCTTTTATGATTTAAGACATTACTTCTGGGATGATCCACACCTTTATAAAGAATGAGTAGATGGTGTTATTAGACGTTGTGTGCATGAGCATGAACAGGAATAGATCCTACGCAAGTGTCATTCTGAATCTTATGGAGGACACCACGCTGGAGATAGAACTGCACATAAGGTACTAGAATCTGGTTTTTATTGGCCTACTCTCTTCAAGGATGCTCGTAAGTTTGTCTTATCTTGTGATGAATGTCAAAGAATAGGTAACATTAGTAGACGTCAAGAAATGCCTATGAATTATTCTCTTGTTATTGAACCGTTTGATGTTTGGGGCTTTGATTATATGGGACCTTTTCCTGCCTCTAATGGTTATACACATATTTTAGTTGCTGTTGATTACGTTACTAAGTGGGTAGAAGCTATTCCAACTAGTAGTGCCAATTGTCGGTGTCAAAACCGGTGGATCTCGGGTAGGGGGTCCCGAACTATGCGTCTAGGCGGATGGTAATAGGAGACAAGGGACACGATGTTTTTACCTAGGTTTGGGCCCTCTCGATGGAGGTAAAACCCTACTCCTACTTGATTAATATTGATGATATGGGTAGTACAAGAGTAGATCTACCACGAGATCAGAGAGGCTAAACCCTAGAAGCTAGCCTATGGTATGATTGTTGTTTGTCCTACGGACTAAAACCCTCCGGTTTATATAGGCACCGGAGAGGGTTAGTGAGGGAGTACTGGATTAGGGGGTGTCCGGATGGCTGGACTATCACCGTTGGCCGGACTCCTAGACTATGAAGATACAGGATTGAAGACTTCGTCCCGTGTCCGGATGGGACTTTCCTTGGCGTGGAAGGCAAGCTTGGCGATACGGATATGTAGATCTCCTACCATTGTAACCGACTCTGTGTAACCCTAACCCTCTTCGGTGTCTATATAAACCGGAGGGTTTTAGTCCGTAGGACAAACAACAATCATACCATAGGCTAGCTTCTAGGGTTTAGCCTCTTTGATCTCGTGGTAGATCTACTCTTGTACTACCCATATCATCAATATTAATCAAGCAGGAGTAGGGTTTTACCTCCATCGACAGGGCCCAAACCTGGGTAAAAACATCGTGTCCCTTGTCTCCTGTTACCATCCGCCTAGACGCACAGTTCGGGACCCCCTACCCGAGATCCGCCGGTTTTGACACCAACATTGGTGCTTTCATTGAGAGTTCCTCTGTGTCGTCACCTTTAGGCCCGATGGCTCCTTCGATCATCAACAACGACGCGATCCAGGGTGAGACTTTTCTCCCCGGACAGATCTTCGTATTCGGCGGCTTTGCACTGCGGGCCAATTCACTTGGCCATCTGGAGCAGATGGCCATTAGGTCAGATTTGGGAGTTTGAACTACACGGCTAACATCCACGGAGACTTGATCTTCGACGGATTCGAGCCACAGCCAAGTGCACCGCACTGTCTCGACAGGCACGATCTAGCTCTGCCGCCGAACAGTACCCTGGAGGCTGCACCAGAGCCCGCTCCGACCCTTAGCTCGGAGCCGACTTCGCCGATCGAGGATGAGTGGCTGGACACCGCCTCGGGGGCTATGATCTCTACGACGATCGAGCCGAACACCATCCCTGTCCTTTGTGAAGCTCGTGACTCCAAGGTGTTGGACTCCTCTCCAGACTCCGAACCTTCCGCGCCCCTGCCAATCGAATCTGGTTGGGCGCTTGTTATGGAGTTCACTGTCGCGGACATCTTTCAGCACTCGCCTTTCGGTGACATCCTGAACTCACTAAAGTCTCTCTCTTTATCAGGAGAGCCCTGGCCGAACTATGGTCAGGAAGGTTGGGACACGGACGACGAAGAAATTCAACGCCCACCCACCACCCACTTTGTAGCCACTGTCGATGATTTAACCGATATGCTTGACTTTGACTCCAAAGACATCGACGGTATGGACGACGATGCCGGAGACGACCAAGAACCAGCGCCTACAGGGCACTGGAAGGCCACCTCAATTCACGATGTATATATGGTGGATACACCTAAAGGAAGCGATAACGAGGAATAACGGGACGCTGCGAAGGATAATTCCCTCGAAAAGCAGTCAAAACGGCGACGTAAGCGCCGCTCAAAGTCCCGCCTCGACAAGGACAGCACCCATACAGACCCAGCCATAGAGCAGGGTGAACCGGTGGACAACGAACATGCCCTCGAGCAACCATCCGAACAGGATAACTTGGATAAACAATCCGTCCACAACGAAGATAACAGTCCGGACGATCTCACACCGGACACGTCGTTGGAGCAGAAGAACCTCCACAAAAGGCTCGTCGCCACTGCATGTAGTCTGAGAAGCAGAAGTGGAAGCTCAAAACAGCGGAAGACGCACTCAGAATGAGAAGGAGTAAGGTACTCAACACCGCAGACAAATACGGCAATAGTCGCCAAACAAAGAGCTACCCAAAGCGCAAACTACTGCCCGAATTTGACGAGGAGGCCGTAGAGCCCCCACAATCAAAGAACAAAGAGGCCGCCCGGTGGGATAGATGACCACATGGCAAACATAGAGCGGCGAGCGGCGCCGCACGCAAGCCGGCATGCGATCCGCATAAGGATCCGCACCAAAAGGATGGCCCAGTCAGGTCTATCTATGGGCCAAGAAAGCAAGCTCTAGAAAGCAATGCAACACGTCGAGTATTCGAACATCACGGCACACCCAAATACAGGGGCGCCGCACACCCCCTATGTTTCACCGATGAGGTGCTGGATCATGAATTTCCAGCGGGATTCAAGCCCGTAAACATAGAGGCATACGACGGAACGACAGACCCTGGAGTCTGGATTGAGGATTACATCCTCCACATACACATGGCCAGAGGAGATGACCTCCACGCCATAAAATATTTACCCCTCAAGCTCAAAGGGCCAGCCCGGCATTGGCTTAAAAGCCTCCCCGAAAACACTATTGGAAGTTGGGAAGAGCTCGAGGATGCTTTTTGGGCCAATTTTCAAGGGACCTATGTCCGAACTCCGGACGCAGACGATTTAAGTCACATAACCCAACAGCCCGGAGAGTCAGCCCAAAAATTCTGGAATAGGTTTCTCACCAAAAAGAACCAAATAGTCGACTGTCCGGACGCCGAAGCCTTAGCAGCTTTCAAACATAACATCCGAGACGAATGGCTCGCCAGACACCTCGGCTAGGAAAAGCCAAGAACAATGGCCGCATTAACAAGCCTCGTGACCCGCTTTTGCGCGGGAGAGGATAGCTGGCTGGCAAGGTGCAGTACCAGCGACCCAAGTACGTCCATAGTCAGGGATGGAAATGGGAAACCACGACGCAGCAAGGTCGAGCGCCGGACCAAGGGAAACAGTCCGAAGAGCACGGCAGTCAATGCCGGATTCAAAAGCTCTCGGTAGAACACTAAAAACTGCCTCTTAAGGACAACAGCGACAAGCTATCCAACCTAAACAAAATCTTGGACAAGATATTCCAAATCCACAGTACTCCCGGGAAGCCTGCAAACCATACCCACAGAGATTGTTGGGTCTTCAAGCAGTCCGGCCAACTTAACACCGAACACAAGAGGCTTGACACACCAAGTGAGGACGATGACGAACCCCACAAGAAGAGCACCGGAAAACAAAGGAATTTACCACAAGAGGTCAAAACTGTAAACTCACTTCAAGTGACAACAGGGAAAAATAGAGCGGCGCCCATTGAAATACGCGCCGCACGGTCTATCCCGGTGAAGTCTCGACATTGGTTGTCAAAACCAATCACCTTTGATCATCAGGATTACTCCGGAAGTATCCGGAACGCAGGATGGACTGCCCTGATATTAGATCCTATAATCGACGGACTCCAATTCAGAGAAGTCCTAATGGACGGCGGTAGTGATCTAAACCTGCTATATCAGGAACCAATCCGCAAAATGGGGATAGACCCAACCAAAATTCGCCATAGCAACACTTCCTTTAAAGGAGTGATGCCAGGCCAATATGACCATTGTACGGGCTCTCTACTACTAGAAGTTGTGTTCGGCTCATCCGACAACTTCCGTCGCGAAAAGTTGGTCTTCCACATCGCCCCATTTAAAAGTAGCTATCAAGCACTATTGGGACGCGAAGCTTTTGCCCGCTTTAACGCAATACCGCATTACGCATCTCGTACACTTAAAATGCCCGGTCCACGCGGCATCATCTCATTAAAGGGAAACTTCAAGTGTTCCTCGAATACTGAAGAACGTGAGACTGCCTTGACAGCCACACACTAATCCAGCTTTGCTGATCAAAGCACCTAAAAAGGTCATTCAGACCCCGGACACAGTTAGGCGAGTCCGGTATAAATAAACAAGGGGCTTACTAGCCGCGTACCCCCTTACAAGGGGATCCATGCATGTACAACAATAGACAATAAAGCTCAATTTTATTCATTTTTTGAATCATACTCTGTTTATTTTAAAATTCATTTTTCGCACGATCTTTTTTTTTCAACTAAGTTCCTCTCTTTTACAGATGAACGCCGTGCTATACCCATCCAAGATATGGCACAATGGAGACACAGGCGCAGACGTGCAGCAGGGACCCGTTGCAAGGATTCTTTTCAGATTAAGACCCTGCGTAAACATTTTTTACTGTCTCTTGTTGTTACACATCCCCCGGTTTCTTGCTATAACCGAGGAGGAGGCTGGCATTTTGGCATCGGCCGCGTCAGAAATTTTTGCGCGTACCTGGACACTAGGGGCCTAGGGCATTGTTCTGCCCGTTTTTATAAAGACCGAATACCTTAGGGAGTGTTCGGCGTCTCGAGTTAGGCCTTATATGCATCAGCTCCGAATCATGTATTTGGTCAAATGTTGGGTTTGCCCAGCTCCTGTGTTTTGCTGCCTTACGTTCCGTTCTATCGGCTAACGCGGCACCAACAGAACTACTGCGATTGTGCCCCGGTTCGGCCTGGTGAGCACCTCAGTAGAGAAAGCCGAAAACTGACTGTCATGATATAGCGTGAGACTGGTCAACCACTCGATGACCCACCGGAATGTTTAGAATTCCTCTGCATTAACAAAGGACCGTTTCCCGGTCAGGCACATACGCGCCCCGAATTCGGAGAGCGCCGTGCCTCTAGGGGCTATATAGTAGCCCCACCATCGAACTCCTATGGCTAAGTGAAAGTGATAAAGCATTATAGTCCGGTTGCCTAGTTTGCTATGCTATCACCTCCTTCACAGGACCAAGACGTTGGATTAAGTGTGAAAACGCACTTTTTTGCAAACACCCACGCACTATGTGCGTGGGGGCTGAAGCCGAAGACTGCCATCTTTCAGGTTATATACACATATACATTAACGGCCGCACAGGAGGTATTTCAATACTTGAACGCACAAGTATAAAAAGCCCTTATATTATATTGAGACATCGTTTCACAAATCATACATGTCATTAGAACATAATATCCTTCGAGCACTGCGTCTCTATTAAACGAGCGCCCTGCAGGACTTCCTCATAATATCCCTAGCTTCTGGTGCTGTCTAGTGTTTGCATTTTGTTGCATCATGTTTAAATTTTATTTAAGTTGAATTGGGGATGACAGAACCCCCAGCACCCCCCCCCCTCCTTAGCAACTAGGGTTTACTAAAATCCTTTTCAATGAACCCAAAATGCCCTTCATAAATGTTCATCATTTTTGTTTTGGTCCAGAACCTCTGCCAAAAATGATGCACATATTTCTAGGCCATTCTGGATTTTTGAATTAAATCCTATTGTATTTGACTTTGGGCATTTAAATACTATAAATAATTTAAATGTTCAAATAAATGTTGGAAATTGTTAAGGGTCACTGAAATAATTCAGAAAGCACCCATAATTGTTTCCAGGATTTTATGAAATGGTTTGGTATTATTACTAAATCAAAACAAATAGCAAAAACTAGAAAACAGAAAGTAATAGAAAAACAAGAGAGAGTTAGTACCTGGCTTACCTGGCGCTCACCTGGCGGCCCAAGTGGCCGGCCCAGCCCACCAGGCCTCCTCCTGTCGTCTTCCTCTCCTCGCCCCAAAGCAGCTCGGTGGCGAGCGCCGACGCTGCCCCGGCCACCTCCTGCTTCCCCGGCCACCTCCTGCTTCCCCGGCCCCTCCTAGACGATGCCACGGAGCGCCACGCAGCCCCTGGCTCTCTCTCACTCTCCCCCGACCCTTTCCCCCTTCTCTGCTCTTTTCCCCTCTCGCGCCCGAACGCCTCCGTCGCGGCCGCACACCGCCACCGCGCTCACCGGCCGTCCCTCGAGCAACCGTCATGCTCGTCGGCTCCGCCTCGTCGTCCGCGTCATCCCAGATGAGCCACGCATCCTCAGGCGCCCTACAACATCGCCGCCATCGTCGTCTTCTACCTTCGGCCGCCCGGATCTCCGGCGACCCTGTGCTGCCTCCGACGCTCCCCCGGCCTCGTCTCCGCCTCGAATGGATCTGCTGTGAGCCCCTGCTGCTTCTCCTGGGCTTGCCCCCTCCGTTCTCGCCCTCTAGCCCCATCTCCCACCGCGGCCGAGAGCTTCTCGCCGCCGGCCATGGCGTGGCCGTGGCCACAGCCACCGCAGCTCGTTCCCGAGCCCACCGTCGTGCTCACCACAGTCCCAGGAGCACATAGCACTCACCAACGCCTCCCCTGGCGCCCTGCATCGCCTAACCCGCTGTTGGCCGAACTCCGGCCGCCGCCGCGAGCTCGTTTCCGGCGAGCTCGGTCCACCCCGGCTGCTGCCACTAGTCGTGTTAGATGCGCGCGAGCCTGGGCATCTCGTAGAGCCCCTCCGCCGCTCTTTTGGTCATCGGAGGGAGAATCCCGACGCTCTCCGCCGTCCCTGGCCTTGCCGGCGACGAGCCTCGGGTCAACTCCGGCGAGTTTGACCCGGGTTTGACCCCAGTTTGACTCCCCTGACTCAATGACAGGTGGGGCCCAGCCCTGTTAGTTAATTAGGATTAGTACTAATTGAATTAGTTAAACTAATTACATTGACACGCGGGACCCACTGTCAGGTTTGACCGGACAGTGACCTGTTGACCTGCTGACGTCACTATTAGGTCATGCTGACGCAATAATTCCTTTCTGGAATTTAAATAAATCTTAAATGATTTATTATTTTCAGAAAATGTTTAAAATTTCTAAAAATCATAGTAATTCAACCGTGACTCCAAATCAAACAAATTATATATGAAAAATTATCAGAAAAATTCAAGGAACCCATCTGTACCATTTTCATGCATTGAACAATGTTTGTCCTCTATTTTGGACAAAACAAATAAAGGGCATTTAAATAACCATATATGGAGTTGGAATTTGAATCATGTATTCAAACCAACTTCATTTAAATCATAGCTAGGTGCATTAGCCCAAAACACATTCATATTGCCATGTCATAGCATGCATCATATTGTGCATTGCATTGATCGTGTTTCTTCTATGTTTGCCGGTGTTGTTCCCCCTCGATAGACGTTGTACCGATGATGTGATCGTTGACACTGATGAAGACTCAATGCTATCTTCAGAAGTGCCAGGCAAGCAAAAACCCCTTGTTCATTCCGATACAATCCTACTCTCTCGCCCTGCTCTCTTTTACTGCATTAGGACAACAACGAGTCATTTGTTACTTGCTGCGGTAGCTGAACCCCTTTATCCTCTGCATGACCTGTCATTGCCACAGTAAATAGATGAAACCCACTAGTATGAGTAGGAGTTGCTTCAGCCCTATTGTGCCTACTCATTCATGTTTGTTTGTCATGCCTGCTACTGCTTAGAGTTGAGTCAGGTCTGATTCATCGGGAATGAATCAGAGGTGTGTGAACATGTCCTACTGTGTGTGAGCTAAGTGTGTGAACACGATTTGGTAAAAGGTATCGGTGAGAGGCCATGTAGGAGTACATGGTGGGTTGTCTCATTGAAGCCGTCCTTAGGAACTGAGTTCTGTGTTTGTGATCCATGATTCAGCTACTACCATGCATTGGGCCCGAAACCAATGGACCCTCTCGGCTTCTTATTCACCCTAGTTCTCTGTCCAGGAGTTGCAAGTAGTTTCTGGTGTTTGTAGCCTACTGGAGGCCGTGGACAGCGCTGACCGTAGGGGTGGGCTGTGATGCGGTAGGTACGTGGCACGGTGTACCGAATACCCGTTAGGTATCTCGGGAACCCTGCACACATCGTTTGGGGCTGTGAGCGAAACTCCGGCCGGATCTCCTCATGGATGGAACCCGAATAGGCGATAAACCTGGACTAGAGACTTGAGTGTTTAGGTAGGCCGTGGCCGACACCCACGTTGGGCTTCCGCTTGAAGGTCGCCGAGTACATGTCGTGTAAACGGCGGTAAGTGGTGAGAGCGTGTGTGAAGAAGTACACCCCTGCAGGGTTAACCTAATCTATTCGAATAGCCGTGTCCGCGGTAAAGGACTTCTGGGTTGCTTATATAAGTTCATAGACAAGTGAAAGTGGATACTCTAAAATACGCAAGATAAGCGTGAGTGCTATGGATGGCGTTCTCGTAGGGAGACGGGAGCGGATCCATAGTGGTGTATTGATATGGTGAATATGTGGACTCGTGTGCGCCACCTCAAAAGAGTTGCTTGCAGTCGTAGTTTAGGATAGCCACCGAGTCAAAGCTGGCTTGCTGCAGTTAAACCCCACCATCCCCTTTGTTGATAATGATGCATATGTAGATAGTTCTGATGTAAGTCTTGCTGGGTACATTTGTACTCATGTTTGCCTATTTTATGTTTTGCAGAGAGACTTCGGTCTCGCTAGTAGTTCCACGTGGACTTCGACGTTTAGCTTGTTACCTCAGCTACGATCTTGTGCCCTCGGCAGGATCTGGTAGATAGTCAGGCTTTCAAGCCTTTTTCATTTGTAGATGTCTGTACTCAGACATGTTGAGCTTCCGCTTGTGCTTTGAGTTGTATGCTCTGAATGTTGGGTCATGAGACTCATGTTTGTAATATCTCGCTCCCCGGAGCCTATTGAATAAAATACTTGAGTCGTAGAGTCATGTTGTGATGCCATGTTGTATTTGCACATATCGAGCATATTGTGTGTATGATATTGAAATGCTTGGTATGTGTGGGATCTGACTATCTAGTTGTTTATCTTTAGTAGCCTCTCTTACCGGGAAATGTCTCCTAGTGCTTCCACTGAGCCATGGTAGCTTGCTACTGCTCCGGAACACTTAGGCTGGCCGGCATGTGTCCTTCTTCGTTCCTGTGTCTGTCCCTTCGGGGAAATGTCACGCGATAAATACCAGAGTCCTGTTAGCCCGCTACAGCCCGGTTCACCGGAGTCCTGCTAGCCCAGTGCTACAGCCTGGATTCACTCGCAGATGACTGACACGTTCGATGCTGGGTCATGGATGCCTGTCCCTATAAGTTTGTGCCACTTTGGGTTTACGACTAGCCATGTCAGCCCGGGCTCCTTATCATGTGGATGCTAGCAACACTATCATATACGTGTGCCAAAAGGCGCAAACGGTCCCGGGCAAAGGTAAGGCGACACCCGTGGGAATACCGTGCGTGAGGCCGCAAAGTGATATGAGGTGTTACATGCTAGATCGATGTGGCATTGAGTCGGGGTCCTGACAGCGTTGGTATCAGAGCTTGACTGCCTGTAGGATTACCAAGCCAAACTGGTCGAAGTCGAGTCTAGAAATTCTTTAGTTATACGTAGGGGAATTGATTGTGGGTTGAAACGTAAGGCTCTTTTTACTCCTTATACCTTATGCCCTTCTGATCTGAGTCATCTTATCTTTCCTACGGGGTTAAGGAACTAGGCTTTCTCTTCTTTCTATCAGGATCACGTGTTACTAATCCGTAGACTTATAGAATTGTTGGACTTAAGACTCTGTTCAGTTTCTACTACTTCCGTACGTTAACTGTTGATCTCGAAACCTTGATATTGTGCTTCCGAGTGGTTATGCCACCATTTTTCTGAATGTCTCAAATCTTTTCTGAGCATTTACAGCCGTTATGCCGTCCGAGTCATCCCAGGTTTCTAAATAGTCTGATGCATTTGCAAATCCCTTCTTCCCGTTCCTGATGTCCTTTTGGTCAGATTAATCACACAAATTAGTGAGTTGAGGTACTTTATTGCCTCGACATATATGTTGGAGTTAATAATTATGACCCTAAGTGCTTAGGGGATCATCTAGTGGTCTAGCCATGATCTGTGTTTCCAGTGTGATGATTCTGGCCGTCATTATCGAAAGCATCCCGTGATGCCATTTAGTTAGTAGGCATTCTATTCCTGGGTTCTTGAACCCGAGATTCACTCTACTTACTTCATGTTGATAGTGTTTGCTAGTTCCTTTAGAATATTAGTAACTTTGCAATAGTCCTCGAGGTCCGTGGTATTTCCTTCTTCCAAATACTATGAACCGCTTATGGCAGATGTTTATTGGATCAATAGATCACAATTAGAGTACTCTTGAGGAGTTCTCCATTCATAAATCGTGACTCTGCCAGTCCTACCTCTCTGCATGGCTTATCCGGAAGAAACATGTGAACTTGGTTCGACATACTAATCTATGCATCCATAACTCAGAAAATTATATGTTCTTTGAGTTGTCACTCTTAGTTGTATTCTGACCCCTGTCTATCATTTGATAGTCAAGAGTATGCGTGCATTCGTTCATCGATACCTATTACTCTTGTGGTTCGTCAAGCCATTCTATTCCGGAATGACTAGGAGAAACAAACTCCAGTACCTCATCCATATCTAGGATTGGGTCAAAACAATTGTACTCCGCAGATCAAAATGCCAATCCAGCTTTTGCTCTGTTCTACCTTGGAGTATTACCATCTTTTATATCGGGATTATTGTAGGAATTGCACACCATCCTATGAACTCTTGGTACAGTGATACTTCTTGCCATCATTGTTCATTCCTCGGTTTCCGTGTTTTTGTAACCGGAATGCCGATAAGTGAATCGTGGTTTGTGAAATCAATACTGCTAGCAACTCCGTTGCTTGGTAGTTAAATGGACGATAACCTCATTCTTAGCGTGTTGATTATTGAATCGTCACCCTAAGGTTGATTGTGCTACCTAGTCCTTATTTCCGGTGCACCCCTCGATCAATGAGTTAGGATTGTGCCGATCCCTTGTTCTTGTGATCATATCGTCCTGTCATGGAAAGCAAGATTGTTCTCGAGCTTAGTAACATATCGGTGGTTCGTGATTTTCCGAATATCTTCTCGAGTATCACCAGGTTGTCACCTGACTGTTATGTTGAGCTCGTGATCAAGTTGGTTTATCCTGTAAACCACCCTTTCTCCAAGAATCTGTGTTGGATACCCCTGAGCTAGTTTGTTAAGCCAAACAACAACTTGGAGAGTTGGAAGATAAAAGCTTACCTGACTTAGTTCATTTCAAAGGGATATCCTTTGTATGTGTGTGTTGAAGAAAGTTGATATTTCATCGACTGACCCTCGTGATCAGTTAATGGATCTATCATCTTGTCCAACCTTTGATTTGGGTGTGGGCTATCCTCAAATCAAGTCAGAACCAACGATGTTCGTAATGTTGTCTTACTCGTGGTTTTTCCTCGAGCATACACCATTATATTCTTTGGTCTGACCAATGCTATCACCGTCTTCACTTAACTATGGAATTCCTTTTAAAAGGAAACCCGGATGAATTGTTGTTGAGCCCATTGACAACATCCTTATCTCCTCCATGATTTTTTTGAACATTAAGCTAGTGTTGGAAACTTTTGAAAGCATTTCTTCATGCTAGTTCATGAAGTATATGTTCGGATGTAAGAAGTGACTTCCTCCAGTTCATGTGCATTTGATGCAAGTTGCCGTCGTGGATTCGAGAAAGTCAATGTTGTTTTCTTTGGAATCATCCCAAATCAGTCATGCATACGTGCGAAGTATTCTGTGGTTCGGAGACTTGCAACCTCCATTCTATATGTGTCCCTAGCACACCAAGCCACTAATTGATTTGTTGAAGGTTAATAAGTTCTAAGTGCTAGTCCCGAAGGTACCAGATGGATTTGTACAAAACTTCGATATCCTCGATGATGGTTCCCCCTCCTGAACTCGGTAGTGTTTTATTATAAGACTACTTTGTGGTCATGCTTGTCTTGGACAACATGTTCACATGTTGTAGCAGAACCAGCTCATGTTTTGGAGCTTGCTATCGTAATTCATTTCCCGAGAATCTTGCAACGTCATCTCGTCGATTTGTGTTGCAAACTTTCATTTTTCTTCCTAGACTCGATGAGTCTGGAATATCTTGACACCAACCAGATCTGAATCTCAGGAAGATGTGATGGTTGGAACATTTCCCAAGAACTATAATATTGGTCTCGCGATAACCGGTAAAGTGGATGTCGTGGCCAACACACCCCGCCGGAAGACCTATTGTTGTAGTATCTTGATTGAAGAAGTTGGCCACCTCCCCATAAGGATCTCGTAGAACTTATTCTAGTAGTTGTTCCTTATGGATTTTTGTGTTTCCGAAGTTCGACCCTTACTTGATGTTCTAGATACCAGACCATTTCAATAAATGGATTACGCTAGCACATTAAGGAGAGCATTAGAAGCGGAGTGCTAAATGTCTCTCGGTCGATCATCCAGATTTTATTTCCTTGGCCCCGCCAAGGGTGAAATCTGAGAAAGTGTTATCTTCCTTTGCATCTGCATCATCCATCATCATTCATCATGGCAGCAAGTTGTGTTGCCAGGCCCTGACACGGTTATTGGTAAAATCTTGATGATTATGGAAATGCTCAAGTTCTTGAGAGCACGCGCAAGCGCTAGGTGTTATCATCGACACTAACTGGGATGCTCTCAGTTTCCTCAGCAATGCTATGACCTTTTCAAACAGTGAATTCACTCTCTATTGTTGGGTTCTTCCCCAGTTACCAGAATCATTCCCAGCATTTGCATTTTGTTCCCAGCTTGCACCGCCAATGTGCCATTCTACCATGGGTCTCTTCCATTTCCGGTGGTAAGCAAATTCATCCATTACGTTGTCTTCAACAAGGTAATCCACATCATCCAAGTCCGAGTATGCCATTCTACCGACCCCCTCCAAACGATCGCTCGAGAATTGCCTTAGGCTGGTTTAAAGAGTTTCAATGATCTCTGAATCAAAGGTAATTTTTTTGCCACTTAAGGTAATAATCTACGAATCACTCTCCTCCAGGGTGCCTCGTTGTGGTATCATGGCAACTCAACTCCTCGCTACGTTGACAATCGTTTACCACCTTTTTAAGTGTGGAATTGTTGTCTACCTAGTGAACCCTCGTCATCTGTTCCACTCCATCCCTCTAGAGGTGTGCTTCGTCTCTCAGCTCGAGAGATGTTGCTATGTCTCATTCCGAGAGTCAATCCTGAGTTATTCGACCTTCGAGAAGATCGATCCTTCTAGAGTTTTCTTTCTCCTCTCGTTGTCATGACGGTTGGAGTTCTCGGAGCAAGACATCAAGATAATGATGGTGATCAAATCAACACTCTTATGGAGTGCACCCTGGATCGTGAAGATTATGTTAGTTGGCGTTTTCCCTTCGTCTTACCCTACGCTTGAATCTCGGGTCGAGATTCTTGTTTAGTGGGGGTGAGTTGTCACATCCCTAGCTTCTGGTGCTGTCTAGTGTTTGCATTTTGTTGCATCATGTTTAAATTTTATTTAAGTTGAATTGGGGATGACAGAACCCCCAGCACCCCCCCTCCTTAGCAACTAGGGTTTACTAAAATCCTTTTCAATGAACCCAAAATGCCCTTCATAAATGTTCATCATTTTTGTTTTGGTCCAGAACCTCTGCCAAAAATGATGCACATATTTCTAGGCCATTCTGGATTTTTGAATTAAATCCTATTGTATTTGACTTTGGGAATTTAAATACTATAAATAATTTAAATGTTCAAATAAATGTTGGAAATTGTTAAGGGTCACTGAAATAATTCAGAAAGCACCCATAATTGTTTCCAGGATTTTATGAAATGGTTTGGTATTATTACTAAATCAAAACAAATAGCAAAAACTAGAAAACAGACAGTAATAGAAAAACAAGAGAGAGTTAGTACCTGGCTTACCTGGCGCTCACCTGGCGGCCCAAGTGGCCGGCCCAGCCCACCAAGCATCCTCCTGTCGTCTTCCTCTCCTCGCCCCAAAGCAGCTCGGTGGCGAGCGCCGACGCTGCCCCGGCCACCTCCTGCTTCCCCGGCCACCTCCTGCTTCCCCGGCCCCTCCTAGACGACGCCACGGAGCGCCACGCAGCCCCTGGCTCTCTCTCACTCTCCGCCGACCCTTTCCCCCTTCTCTGCTCTTTTCCCCTCTCGCGCCCGAACGCCTCCGTCGCCGCCGCACACCGCCACCGCGCTCACCGGCCGTCCCTCGAGCAACCGTCGTGCTCGTCGGCTCCGCCTCGTCGTCCGCATCATCCCAGATGAGCCACGCATCCTCAGGCGCCCTGCAACATCGCCGCCATCGTCGTCTTCTACCTTCGGCCGCCCGGATCTCCGGCGACCCTGTGCTGCCTCCGACGCTCCCCCGGCCTCGTCTCCGCCTCGAATGGATCCGCTGTGAGCCCCTGCTGCTTCTCCTGTGCTCGCCCCCTCCGTTCTCGCCCCCTAGCCCCATCTCCCACCGCGGCCGAGAGCTTCTCGCCGCCGGCCATGGCGTGGCCGTGGCCACAGCCACCGCAGCTCGTTCCTGAGCCCACCGTCGTGCTCACCACAGTCCCAGGAGCACATAGCACTCACCAACGCCTCCCCTGGCGCCATGCATCGCCTAACCCGCCGTTGGCCGAACTCCGGCCGCTGCCGCGAGCTCGTTTCCGGCGAGCTCGGTCCACCCCGGCTGCTGCCACTAGTCGTGTTAGATGCGCGCGAGCCTGGGCATCTCGTAGAGCCCCTCCGCCACTCTTTTGGTCATCGGAGGGAGAATCCCGACGCTCTCCGCCGTCCCTGGCCTTGCCGGCGACGAGCCTCGGGTCAACTCCGGCGAGTTTGACCCGGGTTTGACCCCAGTTTGACTCCCCCTGACTCAATGACAGGTGGGGCCCAGCCCTGTTAGTTAATTAGGATTAGTACTAATTGAATTAGTTAAACTAATTACACTGACACGCGGGACCCACTGTCAGGTTTGACCGGACAGTGACCTGTTGACTTGCTGACGTCACTATGAGGTCATGCTGACGCAATAATTCCTTTCTGGAATTTAAATAAATCTTAAATGATTTATTATTTTCAGAAAATGTTTAAAATTTCTAAACATCATAGTAATTCAACCGTGACTCCAAATCAAACAAATTATATATGAAAAATTATCAGAAAAATTCAAGGAACCCATCTGTACCATTTTCATGCATGTTTGAACAATGTTTGTCCTCTATTTTGGACAAAACAAATAAAGGGCATTTAAATAACCATATATGGAGTTGGAATTTGAATCATGTATTCAAACCAACTTCATTTAAATCATAGCTAGGTGCATTAGCCCAAAACACATTCATATTGCCATGTCATAGCATGCATCATATTGTGCATTGCATTGATCGTGTTTCTTCTGTGTTTGCCGGTGTTGTTCCCCCTCGATAGACGTTGTACCGATGATGTGATCGTTGACACAGATGAAGACTCAATGCTATCTTCAGAAGTGCCAGGCAAGCAAAAACCCCTTGTTCATTCCGATACAATCCTACTCTCTCGCCCTGCTCTCTTTTACTGCATTAGGACAACAACAAGTCATTTGTTACTTGCTGCGGTAGCTGAACCCCTTTATCCTCTGCATGACCTGTCATTGCCACAGTAAATAGATGAAACCCACTAGTATGAGTAGGAGTTGCTTGAGCCCTATTGTGCCTACTCATTCATGTTCGTTTGTCATGCCTGCTACTGCTTAGAGTTGAATCAGGTCTGATTCATCGGGAATGAATCAGAGGTGTGTGAACATGTCCTACTATGTGTGAGCTAAGTGTGTGAACACGATTTGGAAAAAGGTATCGGTGAGAGGCCATGTAGGAGTACATGGTGGGTTGTCTCATTGAAGCCGTCCTTAGGAACTGAGTTCTGTGTTTGTGATCCATGATTCAGCTACTACCATGCATTGGGCCCGAAACCAATGGACCCTCTCGGCTTCTTATTCACCCTAGTTCTCTGTCCAGGAGTTGCAAGTAGTTTCTGGTGTTTGTAGCCTACTGGAGGCCGTGGACAGCGTTGACCGTAGGGGTGGGCTATGATGCGGTAGGTACGTGGCACGGTGTACCAAATACCCGTTAGGTATATCGGGAACCCTGCACACATCGTTTGGGGCTGTGAGCGAAACTCCGGCCGGATCTGCTCATGGATGGAACCCGAATAGGCGATAAACCTGGATTAGAGACTTGGGTGTTTAGGTAGACCGTGGCCGACACCCACGTTGGGCTTCCGCTTGAAGGTCGCCGAGTACATGTCGTGTAAACGGCGGTAAGTGGTGAGAGCGTGTGTGAAGAAGTACACCCCTGCAGGGTTAACCTAATCTATTCGAATAGCCGTGTCCGCGGTAAAGGACTTCTGGGTTGCTTATATCAGTTCATAGACAAGTGAAAGTGGATACTCTAAAATACGCAAGATAAGCGTGAGTGCTATGGATGGCGTTCTCGTAGGGAGACGGGAGCGGATCCATAGTGGTGTATTGATATGGTGAATATGTGGACTCGTGTGCGCCACCTCAAAAGAGTTGCTTGCAGTCATAGTTTAGGATAGCCACCGAGTCAAAGCTGGCTTGCTGCAGTTAAACCCCACCATCCCCTTTGTTGATAATGATGCATATATAGATAGTTCTGATGTAAGTCTTGCTGGGTACATTTGTACTCACGTTTGCCTATTTTATGTTTTGCGGAGAGACTTCGGTCTCGCTAGTAGTTCCACGTGGACTTTGACGTTTAGCTTGTTACCTCAGCTATGATCTTGTGCCCTCGGCAGGATCTGGTAGATAGTCAGGCTTTCAAGCCTTTTTCATTTGTAGATGTCTGTACTCAGACATGTTGAGCTTCCGCTTGTGCTTTGAGTTGTATGCTCTGAATGTTGGGTCATGAGACTCATGTTTGTAATATCTCGCTCCCCGGAGCCTATTGAATAAAATACTTGAGTCGTAGAGTCATGTTGTGATGCCATGTTGTATTTGCACATATCGAGCATATTGTGTGTATGATATTGAAATGCTTGGTATGTGTGGGATCTGACTATCTAGTTGTTTATCTTTAGTAGCCTCTCTTACCGGGAAATGTCTCCTAGTGCTTCCACTGAGCCATGGTAGCTTGCTACTGCTCCGGAACACTTAGGCTGGCCGGCATGTGTCCTTCTTCGTTCCTGTGTCTGTCCCTTCAGGGAAATGTCACGCGATAAATACCAGAGTCCTGTTAGCCCGCTACAGCCCGGTTCACCGGAGTCCTGCTAGCCCAGTGCTACAGCCTGGATTCACTCGCTGATGACCGACACGTTCGATGCTGGGTCATGGATGCCTGTCCCTGTAAGTTTGTGCCACTTTGGGTTTATGACTAGCCATGTCAGCCCGGGCTCCTTATCATGTGGATGCTAGCGACACTATCATATACGTGTGCCAAAAGGCGCAAATAGTCCCGGGCAAAGGTAAGGCGACACCCGTGGGAATACCGTGTGTGAGGCCGCAAAGTGATATGAGGTGTTATATGCTAGATCGATGTGGCATTGAGTCGAGGTCCTAACACAAGGCATCCGCATCACTTTTTCTGGCTTGCTCCTTGACTCGGGCTAGCTCCGCCCGAAGGTTCTCCATAGCAGCGGCACCATCTGCATAAAGCATACATGTTGTAAGGCATGGGCGTCAAGCTCCCTTACCAGGTGTCCGTGGAGAAGTTGCATACCTTGTGACTCGTCAAGCCGCTTATTGACAAGCGCGATATCCGCATCCGCCACGTCAAGTTGCCACTTCAGTTTGGCAAATTGATCAGTCCGGCTAGCCACCGGATGATCCGCCACCTATATAGGACAGGCGACATCTTACAACTGAGATTATGATCCTCGGCGTGCTATCACTTTCGACAACGTACCGAGTCTCAGGGGCTACTATCTATACAGGGCGCATTCTATATGCAAAACTGTCAGAAGGTATATCATTTTTGCGTACCTCAAACCCCGTCAGTAAACTTCTGACGGCTTGATGCAATCCGCTCTCAGCGGATGAAATCCTTTCAATCACTGTACCCATTAACGCACGGTGATCTTCTGAGATAGACGCTCGCCCGAGCAGATCCTTCAGCTCCTCCGACCGTACACCAGTTGGTGCCGGACCTCCCGACCCCACCGGACTCGGGTAAACCCTCCACGACGACACCTCAGGGTCATCCGCCCCGCATGACAGTACGGTAGATGGAGGTGTTTCGCCTTCCATCATCTCCGGACGAAGATCCCCCGAAGATGAGCTCTGCTGAGAAGGGCTGAGATCCGAACTAGAAGGTAAAACTTCGGTTATCTTCAGAAATAAAAACAGGGATGTCCCTTATTACAAAACTCCCCTTTCTACTTACGGCTCGCTGGAGGGCTGATTCCCTTGGGGAAATAGTGCGGCCGGGGCTTCTCCTGGCGCAGGACCCTCTGGTGAAGATTTCTTCCCCCGCTTTGAGGCCTTGGCCTCCGGATCTTCTGAAGCGGTCCTCTTCTCCCCCTGGAGGGAGGGATTCTTGATCCCCCCCTTCCTTGAAAGCCTCCTTCGTGGAGGCAGTAGCTTCCCTGTTCCCCCCTTTGCCCTCTTCCAAAGGCACAGCCTCCAGCATCCTGGTTTACACAGGATCCGGCGTGGTCTCAGGGAGGGGGGCCGAACACCTTATTAGTTTTGCTTTCGCTATCCACTCCTGTTCAAGGGACAGCTCTTTAAAGGGCAAGTTTATGATAAATGTACGGATAGCGTGTCCGGGCACATGACTACTTACTTGAGTATCCAGGCGATTGCAGCTCAGACCTGCGTCCTCGGTCAAGTCCGGACACATCTCTTGTGATCCGAAGAACAGTTTATACATCTCCACGGGCGTCGTGCCCATGAAGTGTTGGAGAGCTCATGGTCCCTCCGGATTAAATTCCCACAGGCGGAGGGGCAACGTTTGCAGGGCATAAGGCGCCGAATCAGCATGACCTGCGCCACTATGACCAGATTGATCTCTCTTTTGGAGGTCTCGAATACGGCCCTACAGCAGAGGAACGTCCTTGGACGGCCCCCAGTCGAGCCCTTTGTTGACCCATGACGCCAGCCGCTGTGGAGGACCCGGGCAGAAGGCAGGTGGCGCCACCCATTTGGTGCCCCTCGGAGCGGTGATGTAAAACCACTCCTGTTGCCATAAACCGAACACCTCTTGAAAAGAGCCCTCGGGCCATGGAGCGTCAGCATTTTTGCTTATAACAGCCCCTCCGCACTCTGTCTGCTGCCCCTTGATCATCTTCGGCTCCACTTTGAAGGTCTTAAGCCACAATCCGAAGTGAGGGGTAATCCGGAGGAAGGCTTCGCATACGACAATGAGCAATGAGATGTGGAGGATGGACTCCAGATCCAAGTCGTGGAATTCCAGCCCATAATAAAACATGAGCCCCCTGACGAAGGGGTCCGTCGGGAAGCCAAAACCCCGAAGGAAGTGAGACACGAACACCACTCTCTCACCAGGCTTGGGAGTAGGAATAACCTATCCTTGGGTAGGCAGCCTATGCGAAATTTCACCGGTTAGATACCTGGCGTCTCTCAGCTTTAGCACGTCTTCTTCCGTAACGGAAGAAGGCATCCACCGGCCTTGCAGGTCGGAGCCGAACATCGTCAAAGGTCCGAAGTGCCTGAATCTGGAGCTTTGGGTGTTGGAACTCGAGGCGAGGGGCGGATTCGATTGAGATTGAAAGAAAGGAGCAAGCATTGGTCTCGTTGTAAAGAGGTTGAATACCAAGAGCCCTCCCCGTGGCCGTTTGGGACTCGCCTTTGATAGAAGGGGCGTGCCAACGGGCACGGTTGGGTTACCCACGCCCGTATTGATGAGGATCCCGGAATAAGGGGGCACGATCTCCGCTTTGATAAGACGTGCCAAGGAAACCGCCTCGCTAAACGCGCTGAGGTGGGACAGCAAAAAACGATTCGAATAAAGGCCTGGTCGTGGTGCGATGTCACCCTGCGGAATACGTCAGCAGATTTGTGTAAAGATTATTCTCTCTACGGTGGTATGTGGAACTTGTTTTGCAGAGCCGGACACTATCCTTGTGTTCAAAATCTTCTATGAAGAATTCGGAGGAGGAACCCGCCTTGCAATGCCGAAGACAATATGCGTGCCGGACTCGTCGTCATTGAAGCCTGGTTCAGGGGCTACTGAGAAAGTCCTGGATTAGGGGGTGTCCAGATGGCCGGACTATCACCGTTGGCCGGACTCCTAGACTATGAAGATACAAGATTGAAGACTTCGTCCCGCCGGATGGGACTTTCCTTGGCGTGGAAGGCAAGCTTGGCGATACGGATATGTAGATCTCCTACCATTGTAACCGACTCTGTGTAACCCTAACCCTCTTCGGTGTCTACATAAACCGGAGGGTTTTAGTCCGTAGGACAAACAACAATCATACCATAGGCTAGCTTCTAGGGTTTAGCCTCTTTGATCTTGTGGTAGATCTACTCTTGTACTACCCATATCATCAATATTAATCAAGCAGGAGTAGGGTTTTACCTCCATCGTGAGGGCCCGAACCAGGGTAAAAACATCGTGTCCCTTGTCTCCTGTTACCATCCGCCTAGACGCACAGTTCGGGACCCCCTACCTGAGATCCGCCAGTTTTGACACCGACAGTTAGGGTTACACAGAGTCGGTTACAATGGTAGGAGATCTACATATCTGTATCGCCAAGCTTGCCTTCCATGCCAAGGAAAGTCCCATCCGGACACGGGACGAAGTCTTCAATCTTGTATCTTCATAGTCCAGGGGTCCGGCCGAAGATGATAGTTCGGCTATCCGGACACCCCCTAGTCCAGGACTCCCTCAGTAGCCCCTGAACCAGGCTTCAACGACGACGAGTCCGGCGCACATATTGTCTGCGGCATTGCAAGGCGGGTTCCTCTTCCGAATACTTCATAGAAGATTTTGAACACAAGGATAGTGTCCGGCTCTGCAAAATAAGTTCCACATACCACCGTAGAGAGAATAATATTTACACAAGTTCAATCTGCTGACGTTTTTCATGGCGTGACATCACACCACGGCCAAGCCTTTATTCGAATTGTTTTTACTGTTCCATCTCAGCGCATTTAGCGATGCGGTTTCCTTGGCACGTCTTGTCAAAGCAGAGACCGTGTCCCCTTATTCCGGGATTCTCATTAATATGGGCGTGGGTAACCCAACCGCGCCATTGATTATGGCGCTTGGGAGATAAGCGAGTTTTACCAGGCTGGTGGCGACGCATAGTTTCGTCCGTCCATATAAGGGGATAAGGATCCACCTTTTTACCTACGCCTTCTTCCTCCTTTTCTTATCCATTTCCACGCACTCGAGCTCCAGCGCCCAAGTCCGCACATCTCGCCTCAACCTTCCCCAGCCATGTCCGGAGCGGGAGGCAAGTGGATGGCGTCCTTCGTCACGGAGGGGCACATCAAGAGGATGCGGAAGGCCGGATACTTGTCTAGCGACATCGCGCATCGGCTCCCCGACAAGGGGCAGCTCATCCCCACCCCCGGGCCCCATGAGACGGTGGTGTTCCTCACCCACTTCCTCCGCGGACTAGGTCTTCCACTTCACCCATTTGTCCGGGGGCTCATGTTCTACTACGGCCTGGATTTCCACGATCTGGCCCCGAATTTCGTCCTCAACATCTCGGCGTTCATCGTCGTGTGCAAGGCCTTCCTCCGCATCAAGCCCCACTTTGGCTTATGGCTGAAGACCTTCAATGTCAAGCCGAAGGTAGTGGGGGGCCAGCAGGCGGAGTGTGGAGGCGCCATGGTGGGCAAGATGCCCAATGTTATATGGCTCGAGGGCTCCTTCGTGGAAACCATCAAAGGGTGGCAATCAGGGTGGTTCTACATCACCGAGCCGCGTGACCCTGAATGGGCAGCGGCCCCCGAGTTCCAATCTGGCATCCCCACACGGCTCACCTCCTGGAAAGAGAAGGGCCTGACATGGGGTAATTCGGAAGAGCTAACCGGACTCCAAACCTGCGTCCAAAACCTTGTGAACAAGAAGATCAAGCTCGTCAATGTAGTCCAGGTCATGCTCATCCGCCGGATCCTCCCGTGCCAACAACGGGCCTTCAGCTTGTGGGAGTTTGATCCGGCACGGCACCAAACCTTGAGCAGGCTCTTCGACACTACGTACGAAGACGCCTGGAAGGTGCTGTTCAAGGGCGCCGAGTCTCCCGCATCCGCTACCAAAGATCGTGGATTCAGCTCGCAGTGTCAACCCGGCGAGGTAAGCTATTTTACCCTGTACAGGACACTTATTTTCCATAGTTTGACTCTATGTGGGATCTAAACTCCCTTACCTTTGACAGGCCTGGCAGAAAAAGTCCGGGCAGGTTAACTGTCCGGCTCCCCTGCCAGAAGACCCAGCGGACGCCCGATTGACGGGGCTGCTAGTTCCGCCACCTCACGTGGTGCCGGAGAAGAAGGCCAAGAAGAAGGCCACGGGAACTCGAAAGAGTTCCCGGCGCCAGGTGTTGTCGGACTCATCGTCCGACGACTCCGAGGCGGACTCCTCCCGCGAAGGCGAGGAGGAGGAAAAAGAGGCCTCTCCCCCAGCAGGGGGAGAGAAGAAAAGGAAGGCCACCCCAACAGGGGAGGCCGAAGGGTCCAAGAAGGGAAGGACCCTCCCTCCGGACTACTCCCCCAACACCGACGACGATGAAGAGGAGTGGCCACCGAGGACTAAGCCCCTAGCGACTTTGTAAGCGTCCGTATACCAAAATAACTCATGGCATTTCGTTTGTCGCATAGAATCTCCTAACGCCGAACATAACCCTGCAGCCCGCCCAAGCACGGGCTCGACACTTCAACGAGTGGCTCCCTAGCCTCGTCGGACGTGAATAGCACTTCACTTCCGGCCGTCTCCTCTCCTCACGCTACGGATGACGCCGAGGTGGGGTCCCAAAAGGGGCCCAGCCAGGAGGAGGAGGTCCCGGAGGTGCCGCAAGGCAACCTCCCGGACTTCGGGCACAAGGGGGATCAAACCCCGAAGGGTTTTGAGTTCGTCCCTGGGCCGGACTCCGCACCGGAACCTTCAGTGGTTCCGGAGTCCAGCGGGCGATCCCTTTGTAAGAAGGGCGAGACTGCGACACCGGTGACCTCCATCCAACTAGAGGCACCGGATAATTTGCTGGAGGCGCTTAACGGTGCCTCCATCGACGAGGAGCACCGCACTGTTATGAGTGTGGTGATCCAGAAAGTTCAGTCCGCCAAGAGTAGGCTGACTGAAGCATGTGCCAGCCTTCTAACAGGCTTTGAGGTATGTAGTTAAGATATGTAAAAATATTACCGCATAGACAGTAGCCCCTGATGCTCAGTTTGGTGTTCGGAAAGAAAAGCCGAAATGAGGATCTAAAAAGATATACGCAGGAGTCTAACATAAGCATGTCAATATGGGAATGCAGGCTGCACTGCTGACCTCTGCCGCACTGACTGCGGAGGTCAATGCATTGAAGCAGAGCCTCGAGCGGTCCGAGAACGAGCTCGGCCTTGCCAAGAAGCAGCTCGAGGACAAGGAAGGTAAGTAATACCTTATGGAAGTATATAAAAGATGCGGTTGCAAAAAATAACAGGAATAACATGAGAATTGCAGGGGCCACAAACGAGGTGGCGACCCTGAAGGAAGCGGTGTCCAAGGCCGAAAGCAATGCGGACGCGGAACGCACCGAGCGAGAGAAGAAGGAGGCGCGGGTGGCGGAGGTGCGGCAAGAGCTCCAGGCTCTCGTGGAAAAACACGAGAGTTTGGAGCGTGAATCAAAGACTCGAGAGTCCGAGCTCGCCTCGGCTCTTGAGAGCGCCAAAGCCGCTAAGGCCGAAACCCAAAAAGCCCTCCAAGAAATTGAGGCAATAAAGAAGATAGCGGCGCGTAAGGCATTCTTCATGCAAAGCAAGCACGTGAAAGTGAATTACCTGTTACTTACCCGAATCCGGAGCTCTCCAGGAGCATTCGTAGATCTGCCCCGGAGTGTGTCCGACGCTGCCGCATTCTACCGGGCCAAGGAGGGGAGCTCGACAAAGAAGGTGTTCTGGTCTTAGTATGCTGAGGCCGGACACCCGGTGCCCTTGAGCGACCAGCTGAAGCAGCTGGTAGAGCTCCATAAGGTGGCCGAACAGGCCATGAAGGGCCTCATAGTTCGGCTATGGCCTAAAGAATCCATGCATGGGAGCTACTTCGGGCTGGTGAGGCGGCTGGTGGACGCCTGTCCATGGATTGAAGTCGTCAAGCGCTCTGTCTGTATCAAAGGTGCCCGTAGGGCCCTTGCCTGTGCTAAAGTGCACTAGGGCAAGATGGACGCTGAGAAGCTTGTGACGGATGCTCCACCGCCGGGCAGGGAGTATCGCACGCCCGAGATGTATTATGTGGGCGTCCTGAAGGGTGCCTGCCTTATAGCGGGCGAATGCTCAAAAGATGTAATTTTTGAGTAAACTTGCATTTGTTATCCTGTACGCTTGAAAACTTGTTCATATGCGCTAAGCAATGCTTGTGAATTTAAAATATTACCTTCTGTGCAGCCCTTTATTAAATTTAAGAGATGGCGAGTCGTAGGCTTCTGCCCCCATGCCACGAGTGCTGGGGTGTTCGGGATAAACTTGAGCGCTCTTTTTCCCATTCTTGGGTCCTTCGAGGGAGGCGCTCAACGCAATGAACAAGGCAACCGTACTATAATGCTTGAACGCTCTCACTTAGCCATAGAATTCTATAATTTTAAATTTCGGCGAAGCCCCTAGTATTCGGAAGACCGAATTTGGGGCGCTATCCACGCCTGGGTCGGACAAAGCCGACTCCTCGCTCTAAGCGGTATAAGTCTTTAGGGACTCGAAAACCTCTCGAACAACGACCGGCTCTCGCCCTATCATGACGGTCAGTTTTAGCTTTCTCCACTGAGGTGCTCAACCCAACTCAACCGGGGCACAATCATAGTGGTTCTCCCAGCGCTACCTTAGCCGATATGACGGAACGTAAGGTACCAAAACATGGGAGCCGGGCAAGCCCAACTATTGACCCAAGACATGATTCGGAGCCGATGCATATAATGCTATAAGTTCGGGGTGCCGCACTTGTGAAAGTGTTCGGACTTATCACACCATATTTTGGGGTACTTAAGCCCCTGGTGTATTTGGCCGTACCAAGGCGTACGGATGCAACATGTCATAAGTGAACATATATAGATAAGAAAAAGGAATGCAATAATAGGCAAAAGTTGTGCATTGTTTATTAAAAAAGTTGCGGTAAAAGCAGAACGATACAAATAGTGCGATAAGCAAGGGACGGGACTATTTGACATGTCCCCCTCCAGGAGCGGGCTGCGGGATGATATGTAAAACAAGTATACTGCTCATTATAGAGACCACCTGTACACTCGACGTAGCTTTCTGCTTCCCTGGCTGTTGCGTCGTGTGTTCGGCGGTTCTACTGCCGGACAGGGCTTCTTGATAAAGGAGTCCTGAAAGTAAGAAAAAGGAATTACACAATCGGGAGCCCCTGGTGCGGTTGAGCCGCATTCTGGGCCTGCCATGGTCATGCCCCTCCCCCTATGCCCATGGTATTTCGAGAGCGTAATTATGTACGCGTAGTACTGGTTTCGTAATTTCGTGAGGGTGGGGTTGGGGCCGCATTGCTACGCGTGCTTGGAACGTGCCAGGCGGTCTTGTTGTAGGTTACTCCGGGCGCGCTTGACGGTGTCCGGACGTTTAATAGCCGGACTCGAGAATTGCCTTGAGAGGCTGCTTTGTACTTCCGCCACGAGAGCCGCTGTATGCTCCTCCGTTTGGAGAGAGCGTTCGGTGTTTCCGTTGACCGTAATGACTCCTCGAGGGCCTGGCATCTTGAGCTTGAGGTATGCGTAGTGCGGCACCGCATTGAAATTTGCAAATGCGGTTCGTCCGAGCAGTGCGTGATAGCCGCTGCGAAACGGGACTATGTCGAAGATTAACTCCTCGCTTCGGAAGTTATCCGGGGATCCGAAGACCACTTCAAGTGTAACTGAGCCTGTACAGTTGGCCTCTACACCTGGTATGACGCCTTTAAAGGTCGTCTTTGTGGGTTTAATCCTTGAGGGGTCTATGCCCATCTTGCGCACTATATCCTGATAAAGCAGGTTTAGGCTGCTACCGCCGTCCATTAGGACTCTAGTGAGGTGAAATCCGTCAACGATTGGGTCTAGAACCAATGCGGCGAATCCGCCATGGCGGATGCTAGTGGGGTGGTCCCTTCGATCAAAAGTGATCGGGCAGGAGGACCACGGATTGAACTTTGGGGCGACTGGCTCCATCGCATATACGTCCCTTAGTGCATGCTTCCGCTCCCTTTTGGGTATGTGGGTTGCGTATATCATGATCACCGTCCGCACTTGTGGGGGGAAGCCCTTCTGTCATCTATTGTTCGGCGGCCGGGGCTCCTCCTCGTCGTCGCTATGCAGCCCCTTGTCATTGTTTTCGGCATTTAGCTTGCCTGCCTGCTTGAACACCCAACAATCCCTGTTGCTGTGATTGGCTGGCTTTTCGGGGGTGTCGTGTATCTGGCACGAGCGATCAAGTATTCGGTCCAAATTGGATGGGCCCGGAGTATTTCTTTTGAATGGCTTTTTTCGCTGACGGGGTTTAGAGCCTCTGAATCCAGCATTGACTACCGTATCTTCAGCATTATCGCCATTAATGCGGTGCTTGTGTTTGTTGTGACGCGACCTGCCGTTGTTGTCCTTGGTATCCGAACTACCAGGGCTCTTGGTCATTGTCGGTGTCAAAACCGGCAGATCTCGGGTAGGGGGTCCCGAACTGTGCGTCTAGGCGGATGGTAACAGGAGACAAGGGACACGATGTTTTACCCAGGTTCGGGCCCTCTTGATGGAGGTAAAACCCTACGTCCTGCTTGATTAATATTGATGATGTGTATTATAAGAGTGGATCTACCACGAGATCAAGGAGGCTAAACCCTAGAAGCTAGCCTATGGTATGATTGTTGTAATGGAGGTTATGTCCTACGGACTAAAGCCCTCCGGTTTATATAGACACCGGAGAGGGCTAGGGTTACACAGAGTCGGTTACAATGGTAGGAGATCTACATATCCGTATTGCCAAGCTTGCCTTCCATGCCAAGGAAAGTCCCATCCGGACATGGGACGGAGTCTTCAATCTTGTATCTTCGTAGTCTTGGAGTCCGGCGGACGATGATAGTCCGGCTATCGGGACACCCCCTAGTCCAGGACTCCCTCAGTAGCCCCTGAACCTGGCTTCAATGACGATGAGTCCGGCGCGCATAATGTTCAGCATTGCAAGGCGGGTTCCTCCTTTGAATAATCCGGAGAAGATTGTGAACACCAGGATAGTGTCCGGCTCTGCTAAATAAATTCCACATTCCACCGTAGAGAGAATAATATATACACAAGTTTCAATCTGCTGACGTTTTTTGTGGCATGACGTCACACCACTACCAAGCCTTTACTCAGATCGTTTTTTACTATACCACCTCAGCGCGTTTAGCGAAGCGGTTTCCTTGGCACGTCTTGTCAAAGCAGAGATTGTGTTCCCCCTTATTCCGGGATTCTCATCAATACGAGCGTGGGTAACCCAACCGCACCCGTCACCACGCCTCCTCTATCGAAGGCGAATCCCGAACGGTCACGGGGACAGCTCTTGGTATTTCCCCTTCTTTATAACAGGACCAAGGCTCGTTCTTTTCTTCAATCTTCCACCGAATCTTCTTCTTGCTCAAAGTTCCAACACCCAGAGCCCCAGATTCGAGTGCTTTGGACCTACAACAATGTCCGGCTCCGACCTTCAAGGCCGGTGGATGCCCTCCTCCGTTACGGAGGAGGACGTGCTAAACTTGCGAGAGGCCAAGTACCTGTCCTACGAGATTTCGCACAGGCTGCCTGCCGAAGGGCAGGCCATCCCCACCCCCGATCCCAGCGAGCATGTCGTCTTTGTATCCCACCTCCGTCGGGGTTTAGGCTTCCCAACGGATCCTTTTGTGAGAGGGCTCATGTTCTACTACGGGTTGGAATTCCATGACTTGGCTACGGAGTCCATCCTCCATATCTCTGCATTCATCGTTGTCTGTGAAGCCTTCCTCTGCGTCACCCCCCACTTCGGCCTGTGGCTGAAGACCTTCAATGTGGAGCCGAAGATGGTCGGGGGACGTCAAGCTGAATGCGGCGGGGCGGCCGTAAGCAGGAGGGCCGATGCCCCGTGGCCTGAGGGCTCCTTCCAAGAGGAGCTCGGCTTATGGCAGCAGGAGTGGTTCTATATCACCGCTCCGAGGGGCAGCAAACAGAAGCCGCCGCCTCCGTTCCGCTCGGGACCTCCATGACGGCTGATGTCGTGGGTCAACCAAGGGCTCAATTGGGGGCCGTCAAAACATGTGCCCCTATTGTAGGGCCGGATTCGAGACCTCCAGGCGAGGGAGATCGATCTGGTCGTGGTGGTGCAGGTTATGCTAATTCGGCGTCTCCTGCCCTGCAAACGCCGTCCTCTCCGGCTATGGGAGTTTAATCCGGAGGGACCACGGATTCTCCAACACTTCATGGGTACGACACCCGTGGAGATGTACAAGTTGTTCTTCGGACCACAAATGGCGTGTCCGGAATTGACCGAGGATGCCGGTCTAAGCTGCAATCGCCCGGATACCCAAGTAAGTAGCTCCGTGTCCGGACGTACCATTTGTTTTCTTTTCATAATTCGCTTTTTAACCTGTTATCCTCCATCAGGAGTGGATTGCGCAAGCAAAGCTGATAAGGTTCCCGGCCCCCCTCCCAGAGACCGCACCAGAGCCCGTGCTGGTCAGAATGTTGGAGGTTGCGCCTTCAGAAGAAGGTGAGGGGGAGAACAGAGGAGCTACGGCCCCACCAAAGGGGGCGCTTGAAGAAGGGGGGATCAAAAATCCCTCCCTCCAGGGGACGAAGAGGACCGCCTCCGAAGACCCGGAGGCCAAAGCCCCTAAGCGGGGTAAGAAATCTTCGCCGGAGGGTCCTGCGTCCGGGGAGGCCCCGGCCGCACAGTCTTCTCTAAAGAATCAGCCCTCTAGCGAGCCGTGAGTAGGAAAAAGGGGAATTCATTAATGAGAACATCCCTATTTGTGCTTCAGAGGATAACCGAAATTTTTACCTTGTAGTTCGGATCTGCAACCTTCTCAGATGAGCTCGTCTTCGGGGGATCTTCGTCCGGAGATGATGGAGAGCGAGATGCCTCCGTCTGCTGCGCCGTCGGATAGGGCGGATGAGCCTGAAGTGTCGTCCCAGAGGGCATCCCCGAGCCCGGCAGAGCCGAAGATTTTGGCGCCGACTAGTGTTCGGCCGGGGGGGCTGAAGGTTCTGCTTGAGAGGGCGTCCGTCTCAGAAGATCACCGTGCTTTGATGAGCATGGTGATCGGAAGAATTTCGTCCGCCGAAAGCGGATTGCACAATGCCGTCATGAGTTTGCTGGCGGGGTTTGAGGTACGCAAAAACGACATGCCTTTTTGACAGTTTTGCACATGAAAGTGCGCCCTGTATAGATAGTAGCCTCTGAGACTCGGTAGGTTGTCGAAAGCGACAGCGTGCCGAGGATCAAAATCGCAGGTGTTGAATGTCGCCTTTCCTATGCAGGTGGCAGATAGTCCGGGGGCTAGCCGGACTGATGGAGTTGCCGAATTAATGCGGCAACTTGATGTGGCGGATGCAGACATCGTGCTAGTCAACAGGCGACTTAACGAGTCGCAAGGTAAATTAATTCTCCGCAGTCACCTATTAAGGGAGCTAAAGCTCACCTCTTACAATATTTATGCTTGACGCAGATGGTGCTGCTGCTGTGGAGGGCCTTCGGGCCGAACTTGCTCAAGCCAAGGAGCAGGCCAGAAGAAGCAATGCGGCTGCCTCGAGGGCGGCCGAGGAGTTAGAAGCCGAAAGGGCTACACACTGCCGAAGTAGGGAAGAGGTGGCCGAATTGGCCATAAAATTGAAGGATGCTACCGACCGCAATGAGGCTCTTGAAAAGGAGCGCCTATCTGAGCGAGAAGACCTGGTGAAGGCCACCGCCGAAGCCAAGGATGCCCGTTCTGCAATGCGGGCTATGAAGGAGGAGCTGTGGCAGGCCGGAGACATTGTGGCTGGCAAGCCTTTTTTGCTGCGTCGCAGGTTTACGGATCCGAAGTATGTTCAGCTTGGCCAGTTGTGGGGCCCGGAGGATCCATATATGGACTTAGCGGCGAGTGCGGCAGATGCCGTTGTGCACTTCCGAAGCCAGAAGGATCACAAGACGGAAGAGCTATTTTGGTCTCAATTCCATAGTCCGGATCGTTCACTTCCGCTGACCGATCGGTTGGCCGAATGGGCTGAGCTGAACAGGTTGTCCGGACTTGCCATGACGGATATCGTGGCTCATGTCTGGCCAGAGAGGCCCAAGGCGACGAGCTATTTTGGCTTATTGCAGCAATTCTTTGGGGCGGTGCCGCATATCAAGGAGATGAAGCGGTCGGCATGCATAGAGGGTGCGCGGATGGCTCTTGCCCGTGTGAAGACACATTGGACAGAGATGGATGCCGCCGCTGTAGCAACCCAGGGTTCGGACGAAAGCCGGTTACCCGCCGAGCACTATTTTGGGGAAGTTATGTGTGGTGCTCGTGTAATAGAGTCGCAGTGCTCGAAAAATGTAACGTTCAAATGAACGTTTTTATTTTGTAAAACAATGGTTATGATGTAATCGCTTTTTATACTTGTGCGTTTCAAGTATTGAAATATCTCCTATGCGGCCGTTTATGTATACATATGTATAACCTGAAAGATGGCAGTCTTCGGCTTCAGCCCCCACGCACAAGGTGCGGGGGTGTTTGCAAAAATAGCGCATTTTCACACTTAATCCGACGTCTCGGTCCTGTGAAGGAGGTGGTAGCGTAGCAAACAAGGCAACCGGACTATAACGCTTTATCACTTTCTCTTAGCCATTAGAGTTCGAGGGTGGGGCTACGATATAGCCCCTGGGGGCACTGCGCTCTCCGAATTCGGGGCGTGTATGTGCCTGACCGGGAAACGGTCCTTCGTCAAAGCGGAGGAATTCTAAACATTCCGGTGGTCAATCGAGTGGTTGACCAGTCTCTCGCTGTATCATGACAGTCAGTTTTCGGCTTTCTCTATTGAGGTGCTCGCCCAGCTGAATTGGGGCACAATCGCAGTAGTTCTCCTGGTGCCGCGTTAGCCGATGATACGGAACGTAAGGCAGCAAAACACAGGAGCCGGGCAAACCCAACATTTGACCAAAGACATGATTCGGAGCTGATGCATATAAGGCCTAACTCGAGACGCCGAACACTCCCTAAGGTGTTCGGTCTTTATAATAGTGGGCAGAACAATGCCCTAAGCCCCTAGTGTCCAGGTAAGGGCAGGGTCCTCTGACGCGGCCGATGCCAAAACAGCAGGCTCCACTCTGGTTATAATGAGCAACCAGGGGATTATAGCAACAAGAGACAGTAAAAAAGGTTTACGCAGGGTCTTAATCTGAAAAGAATCCTTGCCACGGGTCCCTACTGCACGTCTGCGCCTGTGTCTCCGTTGTGCCGTTATCCTGGACGGGTGTGCACGTTGTTCATCTGTAAAAAGAGAGGAACTTAGTTTGGAAGGAAATCGTGTGAAAAAAGGTATATGAAAAATATTAATAAATAAAGCGGAGTCTATATTAGCTCGTTGTTGCTTATACGCTCAGCCCCTTGTGAAGGGGCGTGCGACTAGGGAGCCCCTAGCTTATTTGTGCCGGACTCGTCTAACCGTGTCCGGGGTCTTTACATGACCCTCGCAATGAAATGATGCCACGTGGACCAGGCATTTTAAGTGTAAGAGACGCGTAATGTGGTATGGCGTTGAAGCGGACAAAAGCTTCACGTCCCAATAGTGCTTGATAGCCACTTTCGAATGGGGCGACATGAAAAATTATTTTTTCGCGTCGGAAGTTGTTCGGTGACCCGAACACAACTTCTACTAATAAGGAGCCCGTGCACTTGGCGTAAGGGCCTGGCGTTACTCCTTTAAAGGAGGTGCGGCTATGTCGAATTTTAGTAAGGTCTATCCCCAACTTGCGGATTGTGTTTGGATATAGCAGGTTTAGATCGCTGCCTCCGTCCATCAGGACTTGTGTAAAATGTAGTCCGTCGATTATAGGATCCAATATCAGAGCAGTCCATCCTACATTCCGAATACTTCTGGAGTAATCCAGGTGGTCGAAAGTGATTGGTTTTGACATCCAATCTCGGGGTTCCGCTGGGGTGGACCTTGCGAGACCCGTCTTGGCGGGTACCGCGTTGTTTTTCCGCATTATCACATGAAGTGAATTTACTGCTTTGACTTCTTGTGGGAAAGTCTTTTGTTTTCCGGTGCTCTGCTTGTGGGGTTTATCATCATCCTCGCTTGATGCGTCGAGCCCCTTGTGTTCGGCATTTAGTCGGCCGGACTATTTGAAAACCCAACAATCTCGGTGGGTGTGGTTTGCAGGCCTTCCGGGGGTACTGTGGATTTGACATATCCGACCCAAAATTTTGTGTAAGTTGGATAGCTCATCACTGTTATCCTTAAGAGGTAGTGTTTTGTTGTTTGGCCGCGAGCTTTTGAATCCGGCGTTGACCATCGTATTCTTTGGGCTTTTTTCTTTATTCCGGCGCTGATCCTTTTTGCGCCGTGATTTTCCATTTCCATCTCTATTCTCGGATGTACTCGGGTTGCTGGTGCTGCATCTTGCTAGCCAGCTGTCCTCCCCTGCGCAAAAGCGGGTCATGAGGCTTGTTAGCGCGGACATCATCCTTGGCTTCTCTTGGCCGAGGTGTCTGGCAAGCCATTCATCTCGGACGTTGTGTTTAAAAGCTGCTAAGGCTTCGGCGTCCGGACAGTCGACTATTTGGTTCTTTTTAGTAAGGAACCTGTTCCAGAATTTGCGCGTTCTCCGGGCTGTTGAATTATATGACTTAGATCATCTGCATCCGGAGGGCGGACATAAGTCCCATGAAAATTTGCTCTAAACGCGTCCTCAAGCTCTTCCCAACTTCCAACAGTGTTTTCTGGGAGGCTTTTGAGCCAATGACGGGCTGGCCCTTTGAGCTTGAGGGGTAAATATTTTATGGCGTGGAGATCATCTCCTCTATCCATGTATATGTGTAATATATAATCCTCTATCCAGACTCCAGGGTCTGTTGTTCCGTCGTAAGCCTCTATGTTGATGGGTTTAAACCCTGCTGGGAATTCATGATCCAGCACCTCATTGGTGAAACATAGTGGGTGTGCGGCGCCCCTATATTTGGGTGTGCCGTTGTCTTCGAACACTTGACGTGTTGTGCTGCTTCCTGGGGCCCTCTTTTTTGGCCCGTAAATGGACCTGGCTGGGCCATCTATTTTCCCAGGGTAATGAGTCGGCTTATGTGCGGCGCCGCTTGTAGATTTTGGCCTGGCATCTGGTCGTCTATCCGGCCAGGCGGCCTCTTTGTTTGTTGACTGTGAGGGCTCTATGGCTTCCTCGTCAAATTCTGGCAGCAGCTTGCGTTTCGGATAGCTCTTTGATTGGTGGTCATTGCCATATTTGTCTGCGGTCTTGAGTACTTTGCTCCACCTCATTCTGAGTATGTCTTCCGCTGTTTTGAGCTTCCGTTTTTCCTTCTTCAAGCTTCTTGCGGTGGCGACGAGTCTTCCGTGAAGGTTTTTATGCTCCGGTGGTATGTCCGGCGTGAGGTCGTCCGGACTGTTGGTTTCGCCGGGATTGGATTGATTATCCGGTTCACCCTATTCGGATGGCTGCTTGGTTGCGTGTTCGTCGTCCACTGGTTTGCCCTGCTCTAACGCTGGGTCATTAGGAGTGTTGTCTTTGTCGAGGCGGGGCTTAGGGCGGCGTTTGCGTCGCCGCTTTGGTTGTTTATCGGCGGGATTATCCTTAGCCGCACCCCGTTGTTCCTCGTCGTCACTTCCTTTTGGGGTATCCACCATATATACGTCATGTGTCGAGGTGGTCTTCCAGTGCCCTGTAGGCGCTGGTTCTTGATTGTCTCCATCATCGTCGTCCATACCGTCGATGTCTTTGGAGTCATAGTCTAGCATGTCTGTTAGATCGTCGACAGTGGCTACAAAGTGGGTGGTGGGAGGGCTTTGAATTTCTTCGTCGTCCGCATCCCAACCATCCTGGCCATAATCCGGCCAGGGCTCTCCGGATAGCGAGAGATGTTTTAGCGAATTTAGGATGTCGCCAAAGGGCGAGTGCTGAAAGATGTCCGCCGCGGTGAACTCCATGATCGGCGCCCAATCGGATTCGATTGGCAGGGGCGCAGGAGGTTCGGAGTCCGGCAGGGAGTCCGGCACCTCGAAGTCATGAGCTTTACAAGGGACGAGGTTAGTGTTCGGCTCCATCACCGTGGAAGGTGCAGCCCCCGAGGCGGTGTCCAGCCACCGGTCCTCGATCGGGGCGATCGGCTCCAGACTGAAGGCCGGAGCGGATTCGTGTGCGGCCACCAAGGCACTGTCCGGCCGCAGAGCTAAATCATGCCCATCGTGACAGCGCGGCACGCTCGGCTGTGGCTCGAGTCCGTCGAAGATCAAGTCCCCGCGGATAACGGCCGTGAAGTTTAGGTTTCCGAACCTGACCTGATGGCCAGGGGCGTAGCTTTCGATCTGCTCCAGATGGCCAAGCGAGTTGGCCCGCAGTGTGAAGCCGCCGAATACGAAGATCTGTCCGGGGAGAAAAGTCTCACCCTGGACGGTGTTGTTGATTGAAGTAGCCATCGAGCCTATCGGTGACGACACAGAGGAACTCTCAATGAAAGCACCAATGTCGGTGTCAAAACCGGCGGATCTCGGGTAGGGGGTCCCGAACTGTGCGTCTAGGCGGATGGTAACAGGAGACAAGGGACACGATGTTTTACCCAGGTTCGGGCCCTCTTGATGGAGGTAAAACCCTATGTCTTGCTTGATTAATATTGATGATGTGTATTACAAGAGTGGATCTACCACGAGATCAAGGAGGCTAAACCCTAGAAGCTAGCCTATGGTATGATTGTTGTAATGGAGGTTATGTCCTACGGACTAAAGCCCTCCGGTTTATATAGACACCGGAGAGGGCTAGGGTTACACAGAGTCGGTTACAATGGTAGGAGATCTACATATCCGTATTACCAAGCTTGCCTTCCACGCCAAGGAAAGTCCCATCTGGACACGGGACGGAGTCTTCAATCTTGTATCTTCGTAGTCTTGGAGTCCGGCGGACGATGATAGTCCGGCTGTCCGGACACCCCCTAGTCCAGGACTCCCTCAGTCATGTTGTTACTACGAGCTAGCCAGCTGTCCTCTCCCGCGCAAAAGCGGGTCATGAGTGTTGTGAGGGCTGCCATGGATAAAGAGAGAAACTTTAGCAAATTCAGGATGTCGCCAAAGGGCGAGTGCTGAAAGATGTCCGCAGCAGTGAACTCCATGATCGGCGCCCAATCGGATTCGATTGGCAGGGGCGCGGAAGGTTCGGAGTCCAGAGAGGAGTCCGGCACCTTGGAGTCACGAGCTTCGCAAAGGACAGGGTTAGTGTTCGGCTCAATCGCCGTAGATATAGCAGCCCTCGAGGCGGTGTCTAGCCACCCATCCTCGATCGGCGCAATCGGCTCTGAGCTAAGGGTCAGAGCGGACACTTGTGCGGCCTCCAAGGCACTGTCCGGCAGCAGAGCAAGATCATGCCCATCGTGACAGTGCAGCGTGCTTGGCTGCGGCTCGAACCCGTCGAAGATCAAGTCTCCGCGGATGTCAGCCATATAGTTCAAACTTCCAAATCTGACCTGATGGCCAGGGGCATAGCTTTCAATCTGCTCCAGATGGCCAAGCGAATTGGCCCGCAGTGCAAAGCCGCCGAACACGAAGATCTGTCTGGGGAGAAAAGTCTCGCCCTGGACCGCATCATTGTTGATGATCAGAGGAGCCATCGGGCCTAAAGATGGCGACACAGAGGAACTCTCAATGAAAGCACCAATGTCGGTGTCAAAACCGGCGGATCTCGGGTAGGGGGTCCCAAACTATGCGTCTAGGCGGATGGTAACAGGAGACAAGGGACACGATGTTTTTACCTAGGTTCGGGCCCTCTCGATGGAGGTAAAACCCTACTCCCGCTTGATTGATATTGATGATATGGGTAGTACAAGAGTAGATCTACCACGAGATCAGAGAGGCTAAACCCTAGAAGCTAGCCTATGGTATGATTGTTGTCCGTCCTATGGACTAAAACCCTCCGGTTTATATAGGCACCGAAGAGGGTTAGGGTTACACAGAGTCGGTTACAATGGTAGGAGATCTACATATCCTTATCGCCAAGCTTGCCTTCCACGCCAAGGAAATTCCCATCCGGACATGGGACGAAGTCTTCAATCTTGTATCTTCATAGTCCAGGAGTCCGGCCGAAGATTATAGTTCGGCTATCCAGACACCCCCTAGTCCGGGACGCCCTCAATGGCCATGTAATGTTGGGCATCTTGCTCACCATGGCTCCTCCGCACTCTGCGTGCTCGCCGCTCACCACCTTGGGCTTCACATTGAAAATCTTAAGCCATAATCCGAAATGTGGAGAGATGTGGAGGAAGGCCTCGCATACGACGATGAATGTCGAGATGTTGAGGAAGGAATTGGGAGATAGATCATGAAAGTTGATCCCATAGTAATACATAATGCCGCGAACAAACGGGTGGAGGGGAAACCCTAGCCCACGGACAAAGTGAGGGAGGAATACAACCCCCTCGTGGGGTTCCAGAGTAGGGACAATCTGTCCCGCCGTCGGAAGGCGGTGGCCGATCTTCTTGGCCAGATATCCGGCCTCCTAAAGTTTCTTGATATCCTTCTCCTGGACGGTAGAGGCCATCCACTTGCCTCCTGCTCTAGATCCGGACATTTTTGGAGGGCCTTGTGGGCGGAGAGGGCAAATGCTTGGGCGTCGGAGCTCGAGCGAGAGAGAATGGATGAGCGGATGAAGAGAAAGCTGTGGGTGAAAAAGGAGAATCCTTATCTACTTATAAAGGCAGCAGGGATCATGCGCCTCCCCACTTGCCTTGTAAACTCGCTTGTTCCCCAAGTCTCGTGTTAATGGCGCGCTTGGGTTACCCACACCCGTATTGATGAGAATCCCGTGATAAGGGGACATGATCTCTGCTTCGACAAGACGTGCCAATAAAACCGCCTCGCAAGATGTGCAGTAGCAGGTTGAGAAAAACGGTTCATATAATGACCGGGTCGTGGCGTGATGTCATGCTATGAGAAAATTGTCAGCAGATTAGACTTGTGGAATATTGTGCTCTCTATGGTGGTATGTGGAACTTGTTTTGTAGAGCCGGACACGATCCTTGTGTTCAAGATCTTCTTTGGAGTATTCGGAGAAGGAACCCGCCTTGCAATGCCGAAGACAATCTGCGCGCCGGACTCATCGTCATTGAAGCCTGGTTCAGGGGCTACTGAGGGAGTCCCGGATTAGGGGGTCCTCGGATAGCCGGACTATATACCTGTGCAGGACTGTTGGACTATGAAGATACAAGATTGAAGACTTCGTCCCGTGTCCGGGTGGGACTCTCCTTTGCGTGGAAGGCAAGCTTGGCAATTCGGATATGTAGATTTCCTTCTCT
>NC_041383.1:183539426-183564762 GCF_002162155.2 Triticum dicoccoides | reverse complement strand
CCGGAGGGTTTAGTCCGTAGGACAATAACAACAATCAGAATCATAGGTTAGCTTCTAGGGTTTAGCCTCTATGATCTCATGGTAGATCAACTCTTGTAATACTCATATCATCAAGATCAATCAAGCAGGAAGTAGGGTATTACCTCCATTGAGAGGGCCCGAACCTGGGTAAACATTGTGTCCCCCGCCTCCTGTTACCATTAGCCTTAGACGCACAGTTCGGGACCCCCTACCGGCGATTCGCTGGTTTTGACACCGACAGCACTCTTTGAAGTTCTCTGTGTTGGTTTGAATAGATGAATCTGAGATTGTGTGATGCATATCGTATAATCAAACCCGCGGATACTCGTGGTGACATTGGAGTATCTAGGTGACATTATGGTTTTAGTTGATGTGTGTCTTAAGGTGTTATTTTAGTACGAACTCTAGGGTTGTTTGTGACACTTATAGGAATAGCCCAATGGATTGATCGGAAAGAATAACTTTGAGGTGGCTTCGTACCCTACAATAATCTCTTTGTTTATTCTCCGCCATTAGTGACTTCGGAGTGACTCTTTGTTGCACGTTAAGGGATTATTATATGATCTAAATATGTTATCATTGTTGAGAGAACTTGCACTAGTGAAAGTATGAACCCTAGGCCTTGTTTCCAAGCATTGCAATACCGTTTTCGCTCACTTTTACCACTTGCTACCTTGCTGTTTTTATAATTTCATATTACAAAAACCTATATCTACCATCCATATTACACTTGTATCACCATCTCTTCATCGAAATAGTGAGCCTATACAATTTACCATTGTATTGGGTGTGTTGGGGACACAAGAGACTCTTTGTTATTTGGTTGCAGGGTTGTTTGAGAGAGACCATCTTCATCCTACGCCTCCCACGGATTGATAAACCTTAGGTCATCCACTTGACGGAAAATTGCTACTATCCTACAAAACTCTGCGCTTAGAGGCCCAACACGAGTCTACAAGAAGAAGGTTGTGTAGTAGACATCAAGCTCTTTTCTGGCGTCATTGCCGGGGAGGTGAGTGCTTGAAGGTATATTTAGATCTTGCAATCGAATCTTTTAGTTTCTTGTTTCATCACTAGTTTATTCTATAAAATAGAAGTACAAAAGATGGAATTGAGGTTGCCTCATATGCTTCGTCTTTTTAATATGTTTCGTGAAAATGATGGAAAGGAAAATTGTGCTCAAGTGTTAGAAGAAGAAGTCTATAAATTTTTACACAATGAGTACCAACAAATTTTCTACAGTGTGGTAATTTTTCAAAAAAATTGGAGTTAGGAAAGTATGATTCCTCTTGCATTCTTTACAGATTGTTCTGTTTAGACAGATTGTTGTTATGTTTGCATTGTTTGCATATGTTTGTCTGTTTAATGATTCTATTTGAGAATAGGAGTATTAAATATGCAGAGGCATTTAGTAGACAATATCAAATAATAATTTTAGTGATTTTCTACAGTAGAGAATGATAAGGTTTTGCATGGATTTATACTAACTTATCTCACGAGTTCCTGTTGAGTTTTGTGTGTATGAAGTTTTTTAAGATTTAGGAAAACCGCGATATGAAAGGAATTAAGGAGACACAAAAGCTCAAACTTGGGGATGCCCAAGGCATCCCTAATTAATATTTCAAGAAGTCTCAAGCATCTAAGCTTGGGCCTCGGTTGGCATCCCATCTTTATTCTTCAACAACTATCGGTCAGTTTTGGTTGAGCCTAAGTTTTTGCTTCTTCACATGATATGTGCTATCCTTGCAATGTCATTTTATTTTGCTTTGCTTGCTGATTAAATAAATATTAAGATCTAGAATTCTTAAATGTTAGAGAGTCTTCACATAGTTACATAATTATTCAACTACTCATTTATCTTCACTTATATCTTTTGGAGTAGTTTGTCATTTGCTCTAGTGCTTCACTTATCTCTTTTTAGAGCAGGACGGTGGTTTTATTTTGAAGAAATTGATGAACTATCATGCTTCACTTATATTATTTTGAGAGTCTTAAACAACATGGTAATTTTCTTTGCTTATGAATTTAGTCCTAATATGATGGGCATCCAAGAGGGATATAATAAAAACTTTCATATAAAGTGCATTGAATACTATGAGACGTTTGATTCCTTATCATTGTTTTGAGATATGAGGATGGTGATATTAGAGTCATGTTAGTGAGTAATTGTGGATTGTAGAAATACTTGTGTTGAAGTTTGCGATTTCTGTAGCATGCATGTATGGTGAACCATTACGTGATGAAGTCGGAGCATGATTTATTTATTGATTGTCTTACTTATGGGTGGCGGTCGGGGACGAGCGATGGTTTTTTCCTACCAATCTACCCCCTAGGAGCATGCGCATAGTACTCCATTTCGATAACTAATATATTTTTGCAATAAGTATGTGAGTTCTTTGTGACTAATGTTGAGTCCATGGATTATACGCACTCTCACTCTTCCACCATTGCTAGCCTCTCTTGTGTCGTGCAACTCTCGCCGGTACCATACACCCACCATATACCTTCCTCAAAACAGCCACCATACCTAACTATTATGGCATTTCCATAGCCATTCCGAGATATATTGCCATGCAACTTTCCACCATTCCGTTTATTATGACATGCTTTATCATTGTCATATTGCTTTGCATGATTATGTAGTTGACATCTATTTGTGGCAAAGCCACCATTCATAATTCTTTCATACATGTCACTCTTGATTCATTGCACATCCCGGTACACCATTGGAGGCATTCATATAGACTCATATTTTGTTCTAAGTATCAAGTTATAATTCTTGAGTTGTGAGTAAATAAAAGTGTGATGATATTCATTATTAGAGCATTGTCCCAGTGAGGAAAGGATGATGGAGACTATGATTCCCCCACAAGTCGGGATGAGACTCCGGACGAAAAATAAAAATAAAAGAAAAAATAAAAAGAAAAAGAAAAGAGGCCAAAAAAAGAGAAGGCCCAAAAAGAAAAAAAGAAAAAAAGAATGAGAGAAAAAGAGAGAAGGGGCAATGTTACTATCCTTTTTCCACACTTGTGCTTCAAAGTAGCACCATGATCTTCATGATAGAGAGTCTCTTATTTTGCTACTTTCATATACTACTAGAAATTTTTCATTATAGAACTTGGCTTGTATATTCCAACGACGGGCTTCCTCAAATGCCCTAGGTCTTCATGAGCAAGCAAGTTGGATGCACACCCACTTAGTTTCTTTTTGAGCTTTCATAAACTTATAGCTCTAGTGCATACGTTGCATGGCAATCCCTACTCACTCACATTGATATCTATTGATGGGCATCTCCATAGCCTGTTGATACGCCTAGTTGATGTGAGACTATCTCCTTCTTTTTTGTCTTCTCCACAACCACCATATTCTATTCCACCCATAGTGCTATATCCATGGCTCACGCTCATGTATTGCATGAAACTTGAAAAGGTTTGAGAACATCAAAAGTATGAAACAATTGTTTGGCTTGTCATCGGGGTTGTGCATTATTTGAATACTTTGTGTGATGAAGATGGAGCATAGCCAGACTATATGATTTTGTAGGGATAGCTTTCTTTGGCCATGCTATTTTGAGAAGACATTATTGCTTTATTAGTATGCTTGAAGTATTATTGTTTTATGTCAATATTAAACTTTTGTTTTCAATCTTATGGAACTAAATATTCTTGCCACAATAGAGAAGATTACATTGATAAATATGTTAGGTGGCATTCCACATCAAAAAATCTGTTTTTATCATTTACCTACTCGAGGACGGGCAGGAATTAAGCTTGGGGATGCTTGATACATCTCCAACGTATCTATAATTTTTTATTGTTCCTATTATATTATCCATCTTGGATGTTTTATATGCTATTTTATATGATTTTTGGAACTAACCTATTAACCCGGAGCCCAGTGCCAGTTTCTGTTTTTTCAATGTTTTTGAGTTTTACAGAAAAGGAATACCAAACGGAGTCCAAAAAATTTATGGAGATTATTTTTGGACCAGAAGAAGCCCACAGAGCATCGGAGATGGAACAGTAGAGTCCCGAGGCCACCACAAGGGTGGAGGGCGCCCCCAGGGTGCGCCCCCTATCTTCTGGCTACCTCGTGGACCCCCTGACTTGTTCCCGATGTCAACATCTCTTATATATCCCCAAACTTCCTGAACAAAACCTAGATCAGGAGTTCCACCTCCGCAGGCCTCTGTAGCGACGAAAAACCTCTCTCGACCCTGTTCCGGCACCCTGCCATAAGGGGAATCCATCACCGGTGGCCATCTTCATCATCCCGGTGCTCTCCATGACGAGGAGGGAGTAGTTCACCCTCAGGGATGAGGGTATGTACCAGTAGCTATGTGTTTGATCTCTCTCTCTCTCTCTCTCTCTCTCTCTCTCGTGTTCTTGATTTGGCATGATCTTGATGTACCGCGAGCTTTGCTACTATAGTTGGATCTTATGATGTTTCTTCCCCTCTACCTTCTTGTAATGGATTGAGTTTTCCCTTTGAAGTTATCTTATTGGATTGAGTCTTTAAGGATTTGAGAACACTTGATGTATGTCTTGCATGTGCTTATCTGTGGTGACAATGGGATATTCACATGATCCACTTGATGTATGTTTTGGTGATCAACTTGCGGGTTCTATGACCTTGTGAACTTATGCATAGGGGTTGGCACATGTTTTCACCGTGACTCTCCGGTAGAAACTTTGGGGCACTCTTTGAAGTTCTTTGTGTTGGTTTGAATAGATGAATCTGAGATTGTGTGATGCATGTTATATAATAAAACCCGCGGATAGTTGTGGTGACATTGCAGTATCTAGGTGACATTAGGGTTTTGGTTGATGTGTGTCTTAAGGTGTTATTTTAGTACGAACTCTAGGGCTGTTTGTGACACTTATATGAATAGCCCAATGGATTGATCGGAAAGAATAACTTTGAGGTGGCTTCGTACCCTACAATAATCTCTTCATTTGTTCTCTGATATTAGTGACTTTGGAGTGACTCATTGTTGCATGTTGAGGGATTATTATATGATCTAATTATGTTATCATTGTTGAGAGAACTTGCACTAGTGAAAGTATGAACCCTAGGCCTTGTTTCCAAGCATTGCAATACCGCTTTCGCTCACTTTACCACTTGCTACCTTGATGTTTTTATAATTTCATATTACAAAAACCTATATCTACCATCCATATTACACTTGTATCAGCATCTCTTCGCCGAACTAGTGCACCTATACAATTTACCATTATATTGGGTGTGTTGGGGACACAAGAGGCTCTTTGTTATTTGGTTGGAGGGTTATCTGAGAGAGACCATCTTCATTCTACGCCTCCCATGGATTGATAAACCTTAGATAATCCACTTGAGGGAAAATTTCTACTGTCCTGCAAAACTCTGTGCTTGGAGGCCCAACACGAGTCTACAAGAAGAAGGTCGCGTAGTAGACATCAGTGTTGTTAAACTAATATTAAAAGGCTCTAAATATGATAAGGAGGGTTTTATATTTATTTTAATATCAAGGAGCCTTAAAAGGCAAAGTGGTGGAAAGCTACTTGGGCCACTTGGGCCGAACAGAGGTGACGCTCCCTTGACCCCTTGAGGAAGGAAGGGGGAGGCCGAATTGGAGGTGAAGTTCCCCTCCTCTTGGCCGACCAAGGTGGGAGACTTTGACCCCTTGTGTGACACTCCCTCTGAGGGAGTCCTGGATTAAGGGGTCCTCGGATGGCCGGACTATGTAGCATGGGCCGGACTGTTGGGCCGTGAAGATACAAGACAGAAGACTCTCTTCCGTGTCTGGATGGGACTCTCCTTGGCGTGGAAGGCAAGCTTGGCGCCCGGATATGAAGATTCCTTTCTCTATAACCAACTTTGTACAACCCTAGTCCCCTCCGGTGTCTATATAAACCGGAGGGCTTAGTCCATAGGGCCAATCATAATCATACAAGCTAGTCCTCTCATGGTAGATCAACTCTTGTAATACTCATATTCATCAAGATCAATCAAGCAGGAAGTGGGGTATTACCTCCATGGAGAGGGCCCGAACCTGGGCAAACATCATGTCCCCCGTCTCCTGTTACCATCAACCTTAGACGCACAGTTCGGGACCCCCTACCCAGGATCCGCTGGTTTTGACATTGACATTGGTGCTTTCATTGAGAGCTCCGCTGCATCGTCACCAAAAGGTTTGATGGCTCCGTCAATCATCTACAACAATGCAGTCCAGGGGGAGGTTTTTTTCCCCAGACAGATCTTCGTATTCGGCGGCTTCGCACTGCGGGCCAACTCGCTTGGCCATCTAGAGCAGATCGATAGCTACGCCCCTGGCCATCAGGTCAGGTTTGGAAGCTTGAATTACATTGCTGATATCCGCAGAGACTTGATCTTCGACGGATTCGAGCCCATGGCAGCCGCTCCGTGCCACCACGATGAACATGACCTAAATCTGTCATCGGACCATGCCCAGGAGATAGCGTCTGTAACTGCTCTGGCCCTGGATCCGGAGCAGATTGCGTCGTTCGAGGACGGGAAGCTCAACCCCGCCGTAGAAGCCGCAGACTCAGCGGCGTTAGAGCCGCACACAGATCCAACCTCGAGCGGGGCCTGTGTCACCAGAACCTCAGATTCGTCTCCGGCCATAGGTTCCGAACCACGTGCATCCGCGCCCATCTAACCTGATTAGGCGCCGATCGTTGAATTCAGTTCCGTGGAAATCTTCCAGCACTCACCTTCAGGTGATGTGCTAAACTCATTAAAGGCTCTCTCCTTAGCAGGGGACTCTCAGCCGAACTATATCCGGTTTGTATTGGAAGCTGATGACGGAGAATTCCGCTTCCCACCCACCACCCACTTCATCGCCACTGTCGAAGACTTAACCGACATGCTCAATTACGGCTCTGAAGACATCGGCGGTATGGACAGCGATCCCGGAGAGGAGCAGGCACAAAAACCACCGCTTAAAGGGCGCTGGACAGCCACCTCCTCGTATACGTATACATGGTGGATACACCCAAAGAGAACAACAGCGACAATGAGAAGGATCCAGTCGAGGATAAGCCTCCTGAGATACAGCCAAAGTGCTGATGTCAGTGGCGCCGTTCTAAACCACGCCGTGGAAAAAATAGCAATACCGGCACAGGAGAAAATAATACTCCGGACAACACCGAAGACAACGAAGACCCCGTTGAGCCAACTTCCGAACAGGATGAACGGGAGGATGGGCGAGTAAGCCCTAATGAATAGGACGTTAGCAAAGACTCGGAGGACAGTAATTATCTTCCACCCTTCGAGGATGAGGCAAGCCTTGGTGACGAAGACTTTATCGTGCCTGAGGAGCCCGTCGATCAGGAGCGCTTTAAGCGCCGGCTAATAGCCACTGCAAGGAGCCTGAAAAAGAAGCAGCAGCAGCTTCAAGCTGATCAAGATCTACTCAATGATAGATGGACTAATGTCCTGGTAGCCGAGGAATACGGCGTCAAGCGCCCAACCAAAAGTTACCCGAAACGCAAATTGTTACCCCAATTCGATGACGAGGCGCTGGAGCCCGTCCTACCAGCGCGTAATGCGGCTGACCGACCACCACATGGCCGGGACAAAGCGGCAACTCAAGCCGAACACCAGCCCGCACTGCCTCGCCGTAAAAACAGAGACACAACAGCTCGGGGATACACATATGACCTACGGCATGACCTGGAAAATAGAGCAGGTCACACCAGATTGATCTATGGATCGCGGGGGCATGCCCTGATGTGCGAGATGGCCATCCAGTCGGACGTGACAAACATAACCATGCCCAGGCCAAAAACCGCAGACGAACTCCATCTAAGCTACGTCGCGACTTGGCCCGATATAGAGGCGCCGCACACCCCCTCTGCTTCACTGATGAAGTAATGGAACATGAATTTCCGGAAGGGTTTAAACCCGTGAACATCGAATCATATGATGGGACAACAGACCCCGTGGTATGGATTAAGGATTTTATCCTCCATATCACGCCATAAAATACCTCCCGCTAAAACTCAAGGGACCTGCTCGGCACTGGTTGAACAGTTTGCCAGAAAACTCAATTGGCAGTTGGGAAGACTTGGAAGACGCCTTCCTCGACAACTTCTAGGGTACATATGTCCGACCTCCGGATGCCGACGATTTAAGTCACATAGTTCAACAGCCTGGAGAGTCAGCCAGGAAATTGTGGACTAGGTTCTTAACTAAAAAGAACCAGATCGTCGACTGTCCGAATGCCGAAGCCCCAGCGGTCTTTAAACATAGCATCCATGACAAATGGCTCGGCCGACACCTCGGCCAAGAAAGCCAAAGTCTATGGCAGCCCTCACGACGCTTATGACCTGCTTCTGCGCGGGCGAGGATAGCTGGTTAGCCCGTAGCAATAACAATACAAGCGAACCTGGCACTTCTGAAGCCAGAAATAGCAACGGCAAACCCCAGCGCAATAAAAACAAGCATCGAAGCAACGGTGACAACACCGAGGACACGACGGTCAACACCGGATTCACTGGCTCTAAGTCCGGTCAGCGGAAGAAGCCATATAAAAGAAACAATTCAGGCTCGTCCAGCTTGGACCGCATACTCGATCGTCCACGTCAAATCCACGGCAATCCTGATAAACCAGCCAATCATACCAACAGAGACTGTTGGGTTTTTAAACAGGCCGGCAAGTTCAATGCCGAGAACAAGGAGAAGGGGTCGCAAAGTGAGGATGATGACGAGGAGCCCCGGCCACCGAATACAGGGGGACAGAAGAAGTCCCCTCCCCCAAGTTAAAACGATGAACATGATATACGCTACCCATATCCCCAAGAGGGAACGCAAGCGTGCGTTCAGGGATGTCTACGTGATGGAGCCAGTCGCCGCAAAGTTCAACCCATGGTCGTCCTGCCCGATCACTTTCGATCACAAGGACCATCCGACCAGTAACCGTCATGGTGGTTCAGCCGCATTGGTCCTCGACCCAATAATTGATGGATTCCACCTCACACGAGTCCTCATGGCGGTGGGAGCAGCATGAACCTGCTATATCAGGATACAGTGCGCAAAATGGGCATCAATCCATCCAGGATCAAGCCCACAAAAACTACCTTTAAAGGAGTTATACCAGGTGTAGAGGCTTGCTGCACGGGCTCAATCACATTGGAAGTTGTCTTCGGATCTCAGCAAAGAGTTGATCTTCAACATTGTCCCCTTCCGCAGTGGCTATCACGCCCTACTCGGACGAACTGCATTTGCTCCATTCAATGCGGTGCCACACTATGCTTATCTCAAACTTAAGATGCCAGGACCACGCAGTGTCATAACAGTCAATGGAACACAGAGCGCTCCCTCCGTGCTGAGGAGCACACCGCCGCTCTGGCAGCAGAGGTTCAGAGCGGCCTTATCAAGCGGAACTTTAATTCGGCGACCAAGCTCCCGGACACTGTCAAACGAGTCCGGACTAATCTGCAGCAGGACAGTCCAGCTCATCAAGAGCTCGACTAGCAATTTGGCCTCTTTATCAATACCGACCAAATGGCGGCGTACGTACCGCGCGTACATAACTACGCACTCAAAATACCATGGGCATAGACGGAGGCGTAACGTTATTGTGGCCCATCATACGGCTCAGACACATACCTTTTCCTTTTCCTTCTTATCATTTTTTGTGTCATTTTCATAGGCCCCTCCCAACGGTCTGGTCATTGGTCCTTTCGAAGGATATATACATACCAAGGCGGGAAGCAGTATGGACATGTGAGGGAATCTCTAGATGTTCTTCTTGATGATCATTCTACCTGTCTTCGGGACCCGCATGCAGCTCCCCCTAGTCTTGGCAGGTTAAACAGCCATATTGTTTATCACACTATTTGTACAAATACGCTTTGACATATTAATCACAATAAAAACAGTTTGCGGCCCAACTTATGTGGCATTAACTTGCTATTTCATTTTATTTCGTTATTCTTATCGATTGCACCCATACACTTTGGTACGCTTTAAATTTGCCAGGGGCTTCATTATGCTCCATACTACGGCAACAAAGTCCGAACACTTTTTACAGTATAGTTTGGCACCCTGAATTGTAGCATTATATGCATTGGCTCCGAATCATGTCTTTGGTCAATAGTTGGGTTGCTCGGCTCCTGTGCTTACTACCTTACGTTCCGCTCTATCGGCTAGGGTAGTAAAGGGAGAACTACTACGATTGTGTCTCTGGTTTATCCGAGCAAACACCTCAGTAGAGAAAGCCAAAAACTGATTGTCATGATGCGGCGAGAGCTGGTCAGCTATTCGGAGGTTCAAAATCTTTTGCGATTTCTTCAGCCTCGTGCGACGAATCGGCCTTTACCTGATCAGGTGTCTACAACACCCTAGTCCAGATTAAATACTAACTAGGGGTTGCGCCTACATTTCTATTTGACAAACTCCTATGGCTAAGTGAGAGTGATAAAGCCACATAGTCTGATTTCCTGGTTCGTTGCGCTAAACACCTCCTTTAAGGACCAAACTTTGGGATAAAGAGTGTTTAGATTCATCCCGAACACCCCCATACTACCTACGCGGGGGCTGAAGCGACGACTGGCCAACTCTCAGATTTAACAAAACGGCCGCACAGGAGGTAAAATTTTAAATAATAGGAATTATATTACATAACAACTCTATTTCATAATACAGGAAGGGACAATATGAATGACTTCATTCAAAGATAATGTCTTTTGAACACTACCCCTCTACAATGCGGGATCCCTTCAGGACATCTTCAAAATACCGCTTGAACATGCGGTGCTCCTTGCCAGCGGGCTGTCCCTCGGTCGCAAGCTTCATGGCGTCCATCTTCGCCAACTGTATCTTGACTCGGGCGAAGGCCATTCGCGCGCCTTCGATGCAGACCGACCGCTTGATGGCATCAAGCCGAGGGCTGGCATTGACCAGCCGCTTCACGAGCCCGAAGTAGCTGCTGGCTATGGCTTCGGCAGGCCATAGCCAGATTATTAAATCCTTCATGGCTAGTTCGGCCACCCTATGCAGTTTGACCAGCTATTTTAGCTGATCACTAAAGGGCACCGGATGTTCTGGCGCAAGGTATTGCGACCAAAACAGCTTCTCCGTGGAGCTCCCCTCTTAGGCTCGGAAGAACTCCATAGCGTTTGAAACGCTGCACGGCAGATCTGCAAACGCCCCTGGAGAACTCCACATCCGGGTCAGTAAGCGGAACCTTTTCTTCACATATTTGCTCTGCATAATAAAGGCCTTACCCGCCGCGATTTTTCTGGCCCCCTAGACTTCCTGGAGGGTGCCCTGGGCTTCAACCCGGGCATCATGTGCGCTTTGGCAGGCCTTGGCAAGTTTGGACTCTTGATCCGCAACGTTGCGCTCCAAGGACTCGCATTTCTTCATGACGTCCTGGAGCTCCCGCTGGACCTCACCGACCCTGGCCTCATGCTTTTCACGGGCGGCTTGTTCCTTGGCCGCTCTCTCCTCGGCCTCGGCTAGCGCCTTCTTGAGGGTCTCCACCTCAGTCACCGCTCCTAATAAATATCTTGGCACTTTAGTCAGCACAAATCATTCATCCTTCCTGATTATAGACAAGGTTATTGCATACCTTGATTGTCTTCCAGCTATTTCTTCACACGGCCGAGCTCTTCCTCGGTCCGCTCCAGACTCTGCTTCAGTCCGGATACCTCAGCAACATGAGAGATCGCAGCCAGCAACGACGCTTGCTTACTCACATAGACATGTCAGGTTAGTCTCCTGTGAAAATTATTTGATCCTCTGTTCGGCTTTTCTTTCCGAACACCAGACAGAGTCTCAGGGGCTACTGTCTATACTATGCCATTCTTTTTATATAATTGTGTCGCTCACCTCAAAACCTGTTAGAAGACTAGTACAGGCGTCTGTCAGTCTGCTCTTAACGGACCGCACCCTCTCAACCACCGTACCCATAAGGATACGGTGTTCCTCAACAATGGAAGCGCCTTGCAGCGCTTCTAGCAAATTATCCGGTGCCTCTGGATGGACAGAGGTCATCGGTGAAATAGGAGCACCTCCTTCTTTGAAAAGAGGCTCCTTGCCTGATTCCGGAGCTGTATAGGTCTCCGGAATTGTATTCGGCTGGGGGTCGAATTGGATATGGCCCCCATCACCAGTATCCTTGGTGATTTGCTCCCCCATGTGTCCGGCGGCCAAGGTTTCACCCTCTGGTGCCGCCTTGACGGCCTCCTGCGTCTCTCCCTGGCCTAGGGTCCTTCGGGACAACACCTCGGTGTCATCCATGGCCTTGGGAGAGTAGGCTGCCGGAAGGGACTCACTGTCCATCACCTTCGGATCCAGCGAATTCCGCATTGGTGAGGATCATTGGAGGACGGAACGGGCCAGGCTGCAGCACATGATTTGACATGTTAAAACCATGAAGGAAAAGGGCCGGATATATGAGTGCATCTTTGAGTACTTACGATTCGGCCAGGGGCTTATCCCTGGGGCGCCATTCTGAGCTGCTGTCGGTGTCCGCTGTAGAGTTTTCTGGGAGCGAAGCCTTCCCCTTCTTGGACGCTTCGGCCTCCAGACGCGTGGAGGCCGTCCTTTTCTTTCTCCCTCCCTCGGGGAGGGAATGGCTTTCTTCTTCCTCCTCCTCTTCCTCGTCGTCCTCGGCGGTGGAGGAATGAGTCTCGGCGTCTCCGGACGTCATGTCCGAAGTGCCCTTATGACGGAGGCCACCTCTGGTCCCCTTGGCCTTCTTCTTGGCCTTCTTCCCCGGCGCTTGATAGGGCACCGGAACCAGCATCTTCGTCAGAGGACTTGGGCGTTGGAGCTCGAGCATGGATGGGCAGAGAAAGGGAAGGCGTGGGTGAAAAGGGGTGAATCCTTGTCTCTTTATAAAGGTAGTGAATATCAAGCACCTCCCCACTCGCCCTAAAAACTCGCCTATTCCCAAGGGCCGTGCAGACGATACGGTGGGATTACCCATGCCCGTATTGATGAGAATCCCGCAATAAGGGGACACGATCTCTGCTTTGACAAGACGTGCCAATGAAACCGCATCTCGAAATATGGAGCAGCAAGCTGAAAAAGGTTCGAAATAATGGTCGGGCGGCGACATGATGCCACGCTATAAAAAGTTGTCAGTGGATTGGACTCGTGAAATATTATACTCTATGTGATTGTGTGTGGAATTTGTTTTGCAAAGCCGGACATGATTCTTGTGTTCAAAGACTATTTTGGAGTATTCGGGGAAGGAACCCGCCTTGCAATGCCGAAGACAATTCACGCGCCGGACACCTCGTCATTGAAGCCTGGTTCAGGGGCTACTGAGGGAGTCCTGGATTAAGGGGTCCTCGGACGGCTGGACTATGTAGCATGGGCCAGACTGTTGGGCCGTGAAGATACAAGACAGAAGAGTCTCTCCCGTGTCCGGATGGGACTCTCCTTGGCGTGGAAGGCAAGATTGGCGCCTGGATATGAAGATTCCTTTCTCTGTAACCGACTTTGTACAACCCTAGTCCCCTTCGGTGTCTATATAAACCAGAGGGCTTAGTCCGTAGTGTTGGGGAATGTAGTAATTTCAAAAAATTTCCTACGCACACGCAAGATCATGGTGATGGCATAGCAATGAGAGGGGAGAGTGTTCGTCCACGTACCCTCGTAGACCGTAAGCGGAAGCGTTAGCACAACGCGGTTGATGTAGTCGTACGTCTTCACGATCCGACCGATCCAAGCACCGAACGTACGGAGCCTCCGAGTTCAGCACACGTTCAGCTCGATGACGATCTCCGGCCTCCGATCCAGCCGAGCTCCGGAGATGAGTTCCGTCAGCACGACGGTGTGGTGACGATGATGATGTTCTACCGGCGCAGGGCTTCGCCTAAACTTCGCGACGATATGACCGAGGTGGAATATGGTGGAAGGGGGCACCGCACACGGCTAAGGAACGATCCGTACATCAACTTGTGTGTCTATGGGGTGCCCCCTGCCCCCGTATATAAAGGAGCAAGGGGGAGGAGGCGGCCGGCCAAGGGAGGGCGCGCCAGGGAGGAGTCCTACTCCCACCGGGAGTAGGATTCCCTCCTTTCCTAGTCCAACTAGGAGACCTTCCATGTAGTAGGAGTAGGAGAGAAGGAAAGGGAAGAGAGAAGGCAAGGAAGGAGGGGGTGCGGCCCCTCCCCTTAGTCCAATTGGGACTACGCCTTGGGGGGCGCGCAGCCTGCCCTAGGCAGCCCCTCTCTCTTTCCCGTATGGCCCAATAAGGCCCAATACTTCTCCCGGCGAATTCCCGTAACTCTCCGGTACTCCGAAAAATACCCGAATCACTTGGAACCTTTCCGAAGTCCGAATATAGTCGTCCAATATATCGATCTTTACGTCTTAACCATTTCGAGACTCCTCGTCATGTCCCCAATCTCATCCGGGACTCCGAACTCCTTCGGTACATCAAAACTCATAAACTCATAATAAAACTGTCATCAAAACCTTAAGCATGCGGACCCTACGGGTTCGAGAACTATGTAGACATGACCTAGAACTATTCTTGGTCAATAACCAATAGCGGAACCTGGATGCCCATATTGGTTCCTACATATTCTACGAAGATCTTTATCGGTCAAACGCATAACAACATACATTGTTCCCTTTGTAATCGGTATGTTACTTGCCCGAGATTTGATCGTCGGTATCCAATTCCTAGTTCAATCTCATTACCGGCAAGTCTCTTTACTCGTTCTGTAATGCATCATCCCGTAACCAACTCATTGGTCACATTGCTTGCAAGGCTTATAATGATGTGCATTACCGAGAGGGCCCAGAGATACCTCTCCGACGATCGGAGTGACAAAACCTAATCTCGAAATACGCCAACCCAACATGTACCTTTGGAGACACCTGTAGTACTCCTTTATAATCACCCAATTACGTTGTGACGTTTGGTAGCACCCAAAGTGTTCCTCCGGTAAATGGGAGTTGCATAATCTCATAGTTACAGGAACATGTATAAGTCATGAAGAAAGCAATAGCAACATACTAAACGATCAAGTGCTAGGCTAACGGAATGGGTCATGTCAATCACATCATTCTCCGAATGATGTGATCCCGTTAATCAAATGACAACTCATGTCTATGGCTAGGAAACTTAACCATCTTTGATTCAATGAGCTAGTCAAGTAGAGGCATACTAGTGATACTATGTTTGTCTATGTATTCACACATGTATTATGTTTCCGGTTAATACAATTCTAGCATGAATAATAAACATTTATCATGAAATAAGGAAATAAATAATAACTTTATTATTGCCTCTAGGGCATATTTCCTTCAGTCTCCCACTTGCACTAGAGTGAATAATCTATTTCACATCACCATGTGATTTAACACCAATTTTCATATCTGTATATGATTAACACCCATAGTTCACATCGTCATGTGACCAACACCCAAAGGGTTTACTAGAGTCAATAATCTAGTTCACATTGCTTATGTGATTAACACCCAAAGAGTACTAAGGTGTGATCATGTTTTGCTCATGAGAGAAGCTTAGTCAACGGGTCTGTCACATTCAGAGCCGTATGTATTTTGCAAATATTCTATGTCTACAATGCTCTGTACGGAGCTACTCTAGCTAATTGCTCCCACTTTCAATATGTATCCAGATTAAGACCTAGAGTCATCTGGATCGTTGTAAAAGTTTGCACCGATGTAACTTTTACAACGAACTCTTTTATCACCTCCATAATCAAGAAACATCTCCTTAGTCCTTACTAAGGATATTCTTGACCGCTGTCCAGTGATCTACTATTAGATCAAAATTGTATTCCCTTGCCAAACTCAGAGCAAGGTATACAATATGTCTGGTTCACAGCATAGCATACTTTATAGAACCTATGACTGAGGCATAGGGAATGACTTTTCATTCTCTTTCTATTTTCTGCCATGGTCGGGTCTTGAGTCTTACTCAATTTCACACCTTGCAACACAGGCAAGAACTCCTTCTTTGACTGTTCCATTTTGAACTATTTCAAAAATTTATCAAGGATGTATTCATTGAAAAATCTTATCAAGCGTCTTGATCTATCTATATAGATCTTGATGCTCAATGTGTAAGCAGCTAAACCGAGGTCTTGCTTTGAAAAACTCTTTTTCAAGTATCCTTTATGCTTTGCAGAGTAATTCTACATTATTTCCAATCAACAATATGTCATTCACATATACTTATCAGAAATGTTGTAGTGCTCCCACTCACTTTCTTGTAAATACAGGCTTCACCGTAAGTCTGTACAAAACTATATGCTTTGATCAACTTATCAAAGCGTATATTCCAACTCTGAGATGCTTGCACCAGTCCATAGATGGATCGCTGGAGCTTGCACATTTTGTTAACACCTTTAGGATTGACAAAACCTTTTGGTTGCATCATATACAACTCTTCTTTAAGAAAAACCATTAAGGAATGGAGTTTTGACATCCATTTGCCAGATTTCATAAATTGTGGCAATTGCTAACATGATTCGGACAGACTTAAGCATCACTATAGTTGAGAAAATCTCATTGTAGTCAACACCTTGAACTTGTCGAAAACCCTTTTGCAACAAGTCGAGCTTTGTAGATAGTAACACTACTATCAGCATCTGTCTTCCTCTTGAAGATCCATTTATACAATATGGCTTGCCGATCATCGGGCAACTCCACCAAAGTCCACACTTTGTTCTCATACATGGATCCCATCTCAGATTTCATGGCCTCAAGCCATTTCGTGGAATTTGGGCTCATCATCGCTTCCTCATAGTTCGTAGGTTTATCATGGTCTAGTAACATGACTTTCAGAATAGGATTACTGTACCACTCTGGTGCGGACCATACTCTGGAAGACCTACGAGGTTCTGTAGTAACTTGATCTGAAGTTTCATGATCATCATCATTAGCTTCCTCACTAATTGGTGTAGGAATCACTGGAACTGATTTCAGTGATGAACTATTTTCCAATTCGGGAGAAGGTACAATTACCTTATCAAGCTCTACTTTCCTCCCACTCACTTCTTTCGAGAGAAACTCCTTCTCTAGAAAGGATCCATTTTTAGCAACGAATATCTTGCCTTCGGATCTGTGATAGAAGGCATACCCAACAGTTTCCTTTGGGTATTCTATGAAGACGCACTTCTCCGATTTGGGTTCGAGCTTATCTGGTTGAAGTTTCTTCACATAGGCATCGTAGCCCCAAAGTTTAAGAAACGACAACTTTGGTTTCTTGCCAAACCACAGTTCATAAGGCGTCGTCTCAACGGATTTTGATGGTGCCCTATTTAACGTGAATGCGGTCGTCTCTAATGCATAACCCCAAAACAATATTGGTAAATCAGTAAGAGACATCATAGATCGCACCATATCCAATAAAGTGCGGTTACGACGTTCGGACACACCATAACGTTGTGGTGTTCCAGGTGGCGTGAGCTGTGAAACTATTCCACATTGTTTTAATTGAAGACCAAACTCATAACTCAAATATTCGTCTCCGCGATCAGATCGCAGAAACTTTATTTTCTTGTTACGATGATTTTTCCACTTCACTCTGAAATTCTTTGAACCTTTCAACTATTTCAGACTTATGTTTCATCAAGTAGATATACTCATATCTGCTCAAATCATCTTGTGAAGGTCAGAAAATAACGATACTTGCCACGAGCATCAACACTCATTGGATCGCATACATCGGTATGTATTATTTCCAATAAGTCAGTAGCTTGTTCCATTGTTCCGGAGAACAGAGTTTTAGTCATCTTGCCCAAAAGGCACGGTTCGCAAGCATCAAATGATTCATAACCAAGTGATTCCGAAAATCCATCTTTATGGAGTTTCTTCATGCGCTTTACACCGATATGACCCAAACGGCAGTGCCACAAATCAGTTGCACTATCATTATTAACTTAGCATCTTTTGGCATCAATATTATGAATATGTGTATCACTATGATCGAGATCCAACAAACTATTTTCATTGGGTGTATGACCATTGAAGGTTTTATTCATTAAACAGAACAACAATTATTCTCTGACTTTAAACAAATAACCGTATTGCAATAAACATGATCAAATCATATTCATGCTCAACGCAAACGCTAAATAACATTTATTTAGGTTTAACACTTATCCCAAAAGTTTAGGGAGTGTGCGATGATGATCATATCAATCTTTGAACTACTTCCAACACTCATCGTCACTTCCCTTCAACTAGTCTCTGTTTATTCTGTAACTCCTGTTTTGAGTTACTAATCTTAGCAACCGAACAAGTATCAAATACTTAGGGGCTACTATAAACACTAGTAAGGCACACATCAATAACCTGTATATCAAATATACCCTTGTTCACTTTGCCATCCTTCTTATCCACCAAATATTCGGAGCACTTCCGCTTCCAGTGACCATTTCCTTTTGCAGTGTAAGCACTAAGTTTCAGGCTTTGGTCCAGCTTTGGTCTTCCTCACGGGAGTGACAACTTGTTTGCCATTCCACTTGAAGTTTCCCTTTGCCCTTTTCTTGAAACTAGTGGTCTTTGTCAATCATCAACACTTGATGCTCTTTCTTGATTTCTACTTTCGTCGATTTCAATATCACGAAGAGCTTGGGAATCACCTTCGTCATCCCTTGCATATTATAGTTCATCATGAAGTTCTACTAACTTGGTGATGGTGACTAGAGAATTCTGTCAATCACTATCTTATCTGGAAGATTAACTCCCACTTGATTCAAGCGATTAAAGTACCCAGACAATCTGAGCACATGCTCACTAGTTGAGCGATTCTCCTCCATCTTTTAGCTATAGAACTTGTTGGAGACTTCATATCTCTCAACTCGGGTATTTGCTGAAAATATTAACTTCAACTCCTGAAACATCTCATATGGTCCATGACGTTCAAAACGTCTTTGAAGTCCCGGTTCTAAGCCGTTAAGCATGGTGCACTAAACTATCCAGTAGTCATCATATTGAGCTAGCCAAACGTTCATAACGTCTGCATCTGCTCCTGCAATAGGTCTGTCACCTAGCGGTGCATTAAGGACATAATTCTTTTGTGCAGCAATGAGGATAAACCTCAGATCGCGGATCCAATCCGCATCATTGCTACTAACATTTTTCAACACAATTTTCTCTAGGAACATATCAAAATAAACATATGAAAGCAACAACGCAAGCTATTGATCTTACAACATAATTTGCAAAATACTACCAGGACTAAGTTCATGATAAATTTAAGTTCAATTAATCATATTACTTAAGAACTCCCACTTAGACAGACATCTCTCTAGTCATCTAAGTGATCATGTGATCCAAATCAACTAAACCATAACCGATCATCACATGAGATGGAGTAGTTTTCAATGGTGAACATCACTATGTTGATCATATCTACTATATGATTCATGTTCGACCTTTCGGTCTCTGTGTTCCGAGGCCATATCTGCATATGCTAGGCTTGTCAAGTTTAACCTGAGTATTCCGCGTGTGCAAAACTGGCTTGCACCCGTTGTAGATGGACGTAGAGCTTATCACACCCGATCATCACGTGGTGTCTGGGCACGACGAACTTTGGCAACGGTGCATACTCAGGGAGAACACTTCTTGATAATTTTAGCGAGAAATCATCTTAAAATGCTACCGTCAATCAAAGCAAGATAAGATGCATAAAGGATAAACATCACATGCAATCAATATAAGTGATATGATATGGCCATCATCATCTTGTGCTTGTGATCTCCATCTCCGAAGCACCATCGTGATCACCATCGTCACCGGCGCGACACCTTGATCTCCATCGTAGCATCGTTGTCGTTTACGCCATCTATTGCTTCTACGACTATCGCTACCGCTTAGTGATAAAGTAAAGCAATTACAGGGCGTTTGCATTTCATACAATAAAGCGACAACCATATGGCTCCTGCCAGTTGCCGATAACTTCGGTTACAAAACATGATCATCTCATACAATAAAATATAGCATCACGTCTTGACCATATCACATCACAACATGCCCTGCAAAAACAAGTTAGACGTCCTCTACTTTGTTGTTGCAAATTTTACGTGGCTGCTACGGGCTTAGCAAGAACCGTTCTTACCTACGCATCAAAAACCACAACGATAGTTCGTCAAGTTGGTGCTGTTTTAACCTTCGCAAGGACCGGGCGTAGCCACACTCGATTCAGCTAAAGTGAGAGAGACAGACACCCGCCAGCCACCTTTAAGCACGAGTGCTCGTAACGGTGAAACCAGTCTCGCGTAAGCGTACGCGTAATGTCGGTCCGGGCCGCTTCATCTTACAATACCGCCGAACCAAAGTATGACATGCTGGTAAGCAGTATGATTTGTATCACCCACAACTCACTTGTGTTCTACTCGTGCATATAACATCAAACCATAAAACCTAGGCTCTGATACCACTGTTGGGGAACGTAATAATTTCAAAAAATTCCTACGCACACGCAAGATCATGGTGATGGCATAGCAACGAGAGGGGAGAGTGTTCGTCCACGTACCCTCGTAGACCGTAAGAAGAAGCGTTAGCACAACGCGGTTGATGCAGTCGTACGTCTTCACGATCCGACCGATCCAAGCACCGAACGCACGGAGCCTCCGAGTTCAGCACACGTTCAGCTCGATGACGATCTCCGGCCTCCGATCCAGCCGAGCTCCGGAGATGAGTTCCGTCAGCACGACGGCGTGGTGACGATGATGATGTTCTACCGGCGCAGGGCTTCGCCTAAACTTCACGACGATATGACCGAGGTGGAATATGGTGGAAGGGGCACCACACACGGCTAAGGAACGATCCGTAGATCAACTTGTGTGTCTATGGGGTGCCCCCTGCCCCCGTATATAAAGGAGCAAGGGGGAGGAGGCGGCCGGCCAAGGGAGGGCGCGCCAGGGAGGAGTCCTACTCCCACCGGGAGTAGGATTCCCTCCTTTCCTAGTCCAACTAGGAGACCTTCCATGTAGTAGGAGTAGGAGAGAAGGAAAGGGAAGAGAGAAGGGAAGGAAGGAGGGGGTGCGGCCCCTCCCCTTAGTCCAATTCGGACTAGGCCTTGGGGGGGCGCGCAGCCTGCCCTAGGCAGCCCCTCTCTCTTTCCCGTATGGCCCAATAAGGCCCAATACTTCTCCCGGCGAATTCCCGTAACTCTCCGGTACTCCGAAAAATACCCGAATCACTCGGAACCTTTCCGAAGTCCGAATATAGTCGTCCAATATATCGATCTTTACGTCTCGACCATTTCGAGACTCCTCGTCATGTCCCCAATCTCATCCAGGACTCCGAACTCCTTCGGTACATAAAAACTCATAAACTCATAATAAAACTGTCATCGAAACCTTAAGTGTGCGGACCCTACGGGTTCGAGAACTATGTAGACATGACCTAGAACTATTCTTGGTCAATAACCAATAGCGGAACCTGGATGCCCATATTGGTTCCTACATATTCTACGAAGATCTTTATCGGTCAAACCGCATAACAACATACGTTGTTCCCTTTGTCATCGGTATGTTACTTGCCCGAGATTTGATCGTCGGTATCCAATACCTAGTTCAATCTCGTTACCGGCAAGTCTCTTTACTCGTTCTGTAATGCATCTTCCCGTAACCAACTCATTGGTCACATTTCTTGCAAGGCTTATAATGATGTGCATTACCGAGAGGGCCCAGAGATACCTCTCCGACGATCGGAGTGACAAAACCTAATCTCGAAATACGCCAACCCAACATGTACCTTTGGAGACACCTGTAGTACTCCTTTATAATCACCCAGTTACGTTGTGACGTTTAGTAGCACCCAAAGTGTTCCTCCGGTAAATGGGAGTTGCATAATCTCATAGTTACAGGAACATGTATAAGTCATGAAGAAAGCAATAGCAACATACTAAACGATCAAGTGCTAGGCTAACGGAATGGGTCATGTCAATCACATCATTCTCCTAATGATGTGATCCCGTTAATCAAATGACAACTCATGTCTGTGGCTAGGAAAATTAACCATCTTTGATTCAACGAGCTAGTCAAGTAGAGGCATACTAGTGACACTATGTTTGTCTATGTATTCACACATGTATTATGTTTCCGGTTAATACAATTCTAGCATGAATAATAAACATTTATCATGAAATAAGGAAATAAATAATAACTTTATTATTGCCTCTAGGGCATATTTCCTTCACGTAGGGCCAATCATAATCATACAGCTAGACTTCTAGGGTTTTAGCCATCACGATCTCGTGGTAGATCAACTCTTGTAATACTCATATTCATCAAGATCAATCAAGAAGGAAGTAGGGTATTTCCTCCATAGAGAGGGCCCAAACCTGGGTAAACATCGTGTCCCCGCCTCCTGTTACCATCAACCTTAGACGCACAGTTCGGGACCCCCTACCCGAGATCCGCCGGTTTTGACACCGACACCCTCCTCCTCCTCCTCCAACCTATATATACTAGAGGTTTTGGCACCATTTGAACACACAAGTTTTGGAGCCTCCTCTAGTTCTCTAGTTCTAGTTGGTCCCAGTTGATCAATTAGAGCTAGACCTATATCCTATAATCCTCGTAATTAGAAGCCAAGTGTGGTTCTAGTCGCCTCGGTCAATGGCCAACCGACACATATACCAACAGTCATATTTCAAACACACCCGACAACTTTACTTGAGCTACAAGCAAAGCTGACTGAACCAACTCGAAAGAGATTTTCTATCAAAATCTTCACTAGAAGACACGAGACTTTAGGTTGAGCATCACGACAGTTTCTGACTTGATATGGCCTCGATCCTACTTAACAATACGGTGGTTCCTATGACTCAGAAAGAGGGAAATGAAACTACCAAAAGAACAAAGTCTTCATGCTCCATGGTCTTCAAGCCAAGTCTTGGTGAGCTACCAAAGTCTTCAATGTCTTTAGACATTTCTAGGGTCGTCTGCGATGGTTAAACCAAATCTCCGTTGACTTCTATCTATGTTACCATGTGTTCACTCACAAAAACATTAGTCCCTTAACCAAGTTTGTCGTCAATACTCCAAACCAACAAAGGGGTGGCAGATGCACTTACATCGATAAAAGCCACTTTATTCACACTAGTGCAATAAAATCAGTGTAGTTTTAATTGGTCTTAGTCCACGTGTTGAGTTACCGGTTAAAATCATCTTAGTCACATGGGTGTAATAGTATTGGTCCATGTTTTTTCATTTCTGGTATGCCTTGTCAAGTAGTTGTTAAAATCATTACATTCATCACAGTACATATCACGAACCTAGTATCATTTTTTGCACCAGATGTATCGTGTAGCCAGTAAAACCATTTCATTCACACAAGGAAAAACATCAATGATCTGTTGTGTGGTTGTACCTATGTCGCACGGGGTTTATTACCTCTGTGTAGAGTAGGACTCCATGTATGGGCTCATGGTGAGGTAGATGAAGTAAAGTTCTACATTCTTTGTTCTCTACGTAACTAATCCCTTGCCTCCTTATATCCTCTTTTTAATAACCATCACCCCGCCCCACCCACACATTATTTGATGACTCTAACAATAACTACAATAGAAATCAAGAAGCAACCACTGGCCATATGTTCTGTGAGATGGTTCTCATCAATCCATTAGGGATAAACCCATTGGTTTGATTCCAAATGTCTCAAGGTTAACTATTCTTTCATTGGAGGCAAGGTCCCCGTGGCGCCGAACCGCACAAAGCTTACACTCTATAGCATCAAAAAACAACTCATCTTAGAACATTTTTTGTAAAACTTCTCTCACCTTTGAGTATCAATTATAAAGAGTCGTCAACATAAAAAATTGATGCTAAAATCTACCACGAAATCTAATTTCATAATGTATAATTATTCTTGCTGGAAGCAATATATTTACAAAAAATGATGATCAAAGAAAGTAGTCGGAGATCATGCCACTATCATAAATGAGTGTTTTGGCATAGAGAGAGTAGCATACACCTCTACATAGTATGAATGGATATGTTCCCTAGTTTGATTTATTCTGTTGCAATGGTCACGTTGTTGGCACGAACCACTTTACTCATGCGGGCGTAATAGCATCATTACACTTTTTTTGAACCAAGACCCCCTTTCCATTAATCATAACTGAAATACATCACGATCTGGAGTTTATAAGAAACAGAAAAGAGAGGGAAGCGAGTTCAAACACTCCCACGAAACCCACAAGCGGGAAAGAGGGGGAAGCGAGTTCAAACACTACCAGGAGACCCACAGGCGGGAAAGAGAGGGAAGCGAGTTCAAACATTGCGAGGAAACATACTGCAAACGCCATCATTGTAGTTTCATTTGTTTCCACTCCATAGGGGTTGATCGTAAAAGCCACTTTATTTGCACACACATTCACGCGAGCGCAGTAATATCACTCTAGTTTCCTTCATTGCCGTTTCCTTCTCGAGTAGCCATTATTTCGTCCACACGAGTACAAAACCATCGGTGTAACTTCATTTTTTGTTGTTGCATTCACGCAAAAGAAATATATTTCATTCACACAAATACAACAGCGATGATCGACAGTTGTACAATGTGTGGACTAATGGGTGGATGGATGAAGCAAAATGCCAGCCGAAGGAGTTCAAATCACTGGAAAATGACATATATATAGCATCAAGCCCGCCGGAGGAGTTTAAATCAGGGCAAAATGGCATATAAATAGCATCAAGCCCGCCGGAGGAGTTCAAATCAGGGGAAAACGACATATAAATGGCATCAATCTATTTTCATTGCTTCCGCTCCATCCGGCGAATTGATGGTAAAAACCATTTTTTCCCACACACACATCATTCACAGGAGCGCAATAATGCCGCTCCAGTTTCCTTCCTTGTAGTTTTCTTCCGGAGTAGCCATTATTTCGTCCACACGAATACAAAATCATAGGTGTAACTTCAATTATTTTTTGAATTCCACGCAAAAGAAATATATTTCATCCACACAATTACTGTACAACATAAATGATGGACGGCTGTGATGGGATCACTGCCACAATGTGTGGACCGATGTGCGGATGGATGGAGCAAAATGCTCGATGGATGCTCCCAAATCTGCTGCTAAACCTATCGCGGCGATTATTGCCTGATCATTTTTCTCCTCAAAACCACAGACCCTATAAAACTCCCAAAGCCCTCCCCCCTTTCTCTTCCCCAGGAGACCCACCCCTCCCCCCACATCTTGTCTTTCTTTCCCTTCGCCACTTCCCAAGACACACGCCGGTACAGAGGAGAGAGGAGCGGCGCCTTCTCCTCCATTGGGGCATCTTTATCTAGGCCACAGCCCGGGAAAAGAGCAGCAGCCACCATTTTTTAGACCCCAAGAGCAAGGACCGAGCCCT